>NC_079192.1:394477670-394777670 GCF_029499605.1 Hyla sarda | reverse complement strand
CAAAACTATAACTCCCAGCATGCCCAGACAGCCTTTGGCTGTCTGGGCATGCTGGGAGTTGTAGTTTAGCAACAGCTGGAGTCTCCCTGTTTGGGTGGACACTGCCAGAAGGGTCTGTTCACATTATACAAAACGTACAATGTGAACAGAGCTTCAGATTAATTAGCCTTGTTCCCTTCTGTAGCTCCGCCCCCTAATGACGTCATCACTAGGGGCGGAGCTACACGAACCCCGCCCGGGACTCGAGGGAAGTAAGCTGGACTTCGTCTTCTGTATACACTGTATACAGCTATCTATAGATAGCTGTATATAGTGTATACCGCCCAAAGGGTTAACCTACACTGTCCAGCAGTGTAAGTTAACTCTTCCCTTGCTGGGCTTGCGCATAGCGCACAGCTCAGCAAGGGGTTAAGTGAGCCAGCAATGTGTATACTGTATACACATTGCAGGCTCACTGTAAGTTCTTGCTGGGCAGTAGATATACGATGTATACCTACGGCTCAGCGTCAGCTGTTCTCCTGGCTCTGTAGCCCTGAGAACAGCTGATCCCGACATTCACATCAGGACAATCGCAGCGGGTGTCAGGAGGAGTGACATCCCTGGGATCTGTCCCTTACTGCAGGTACTAATACTCCCAACATGGAGCACACTCTGCACACTCTGCTCCATGCTGGGAGCTGTAGTACCTGCATTAATATACATATGGCAGCGAGTGTAACCGCTGCGATCTGTCTATTAATACAGGTACTACAGTTCCCAGCATGGAGCAGAGTGTGCTCCATGTTGGGAGTATTAGTACTTGTAGTAAAGGAAAGATCACTGCTGGTATCACTCCTGACACCCGCTGCGATCCTCCAGTATAATGTATGAATGCGGCGGCTGCTCTCCTATGGACCCCTGCACTCACGTATATATACACATATTCCTATTTCTCACAGAGAGCTGTGATTGGCTGGAACCATCTGGCCAATCACAGCTCTGCGGGAAATATGAATATGTGTACATATACGTGAGTGCAGGGGACCATAGAAGAGCGGCCGCCGCATCTATACATTATACAAGATGATCGCAAGGGACCCCTGCAATCTGTCAATTAGTACAGGTAACTACTACTCCCATCATGGAAGAGTGTGTTCCATGCTGGGAGTAGTAGTACTACCTAAAAAATGTTTTTAAAAAAAGTGAAAAACAAGCACACACTACATTTTCATTATTGTCGGCTACATTTTTAGTGCTTTACCCGCTCACATAAATTGATCCCTGTTTAAAAATGAATAAACATTTCATAATAAAAATGATACATTTCATTAGATACAATTTTTTCCATCACCACTGTATCTTTTTTATTATGATTTTTTTATGATACCCTACGAAATTTTTATAAAAAAGGTATCTCCATTATTTATTAGGATCGCTAAAGTCCAAAAAAAGAATAAAGATTTACCGAATGTACCCGAATACCGAATGTATCCGAAAAATCAAACCATCTATATCCTTTTTATTATATTTGTTATCAGAATGAATTCTTCACGTTCGTTTACAGATAACGAATGCATTCGTTATTTACAGCATTATAGTTGGGAAATAACGAATGTATTCGTTACTTTGCTATTCGTATTATCGTGGCTATTCGGGAATGTTCAAAATATGTTTTCGTGCATTCGGTTCGGTCCGAATGCACGAAAACGGTAAAATTCGTTAATTTAGACATTCGTGCCGAACCGAATTGCACATGTCTACCAGGTCTCTCTTATTGGAAGGCGCCTTTTCCCAACAGCAATTATAAGATCTCTCCACAGGTGTTCAATGGGATTTAGATCTGGACTCATTGCTGCCACTTCAGAACTCTCCAGCGATTTGTTGCCATCCATTTCTGGGGGCTTTTTGATGTATGTTTGGGGTCATTGTCCTGCTGGAAGACCCAAGCTCTCGGACGCAAACCCAGCTTTCTGACACTGGGCTGTACAGTGCGACCCAAAATCCATTGGTAATCTTCAGATTTCATGATGTCTTGTACACATTCAAGGCACCTAGTGCCAGAGGCAGCAAAACAACCCCAAAACATCACTGACCTCCACCATATTTCACTGTAGGTACTGTGTTCTTTTCTTTGTAGGTCTCATTCCGTTTTCGGTAAACAGTAGAATGATGTGCTTTACCAAAAAGCTCTATCTTGGTCTCATCTGTCCACAAGACGTTTTCCCAGAAGGATTTTGGCAAAATGTAGTCTTGTTTCTTTATGTCTCTGTGTCAGCAGTGGGGTCCTCCTGGGTCTCCTGCCATAGCGTTTTTATTTCATTTAAATGTCGACGTATAGTTCGCGCTGACACTTATGCTCCCTGAGCCTGCAGGACAGCTTGAATATCTTTGGAACTTGTTTGAGGCTGCTTATCCACCATCCGGACTATCCTGTGTTGACACCTTTCATCAATTTTTCTCTTACGTCCACACCCAGGGAGATTAGTTACAGTGCCATGGGTTGAAAACTTCTTGATAATGTTGCGCACTGTGGACAAAGGCAAATCTAGATCTCTGGAGATGGACTTGTAACCTTGAGATTGTTGATATTTTTCCACAATTTTGGTTCTCAAGTCCTCAGACAGTTCTCTTCTCCTCTTTCTGTTGTCCATGCTTAGTGTGGCACACACAGACACACAATGCAAAGACTAAGTGAACTTCTCTCCTTTTTATCTGCTTTCAGGTGTGATTTTTATATTGCCCGCACCTGTTACTTGCCCCAGGTGAGTTTAAAAGGAGCATCACATGTTTAAAACAATCTTATTTTTCCACAATTTTGAAAGGGTGCCAATAATTTTGTCCAGCCCCATTTTTGGAGTTTGGTGACGTTATGTCCAATTTGCTTTTTTCCCTCCCTTTTTTGGTTTAGTTCCAATACACACAAAGGGAATAAACATGTGTATAGCAAAACATGTGTTACTGCAATCCTTTTCTGTGAGAAATACTTCATTTATTGAAAAATTACAGGGGTGCCAACATTTACGGCGATGACTGTATCTATCTATCTATCTATCGATCTATCTCATATCTATCTATCTCATATCTATCTATCTCATATCTATCTATCTATCTATATATCTATGTAGAGGGTAGGCAGCACAACCACGTATTCTGACGGAATCTTGGGGTGCAGGCAAGAATAGCAGTCCCAATCGCAGACGGCTCAAATAATCCAAGATGCAGAAAATATAGCAGCACACCCAGTAGTAAAGTGCAAAAATTGGGATTTATTGACCCATATCAAATGCGACGTTTCGACGGCATCCCGCCATCTTTTTCAAGCTTGAAAAAGATGGTGGGATGCCGTCGAAACTTCGCATTTGATATGGGTCAATAAATCCCAATTTTTGCACTTTACTACTGGGTGTGCTGCTAGATTTTCTGTATCTATATATCTATATATCTCATATCTAAGAAGAAACTAATCAAACAATTAAGAGGTATATACCATGTAAAGTGCAATAAGATATAGGGTAAAAACTACCACTATAATGATAAAGTGCATAGTGGACCATGTATGTTAAAAACACAATGAAACTTTACAAAGGCCACAGTTTACAAACAAAAAATGTCATAATACAGTAATTGCATCATTAAATTCAAACATGTGTTACATAATTAATGACAATACGGGAGGCGAGATGGTTCAGTTGCACTCACCCTATATATTATATTCGAATCATGAATCCAGTGTAACCAGCGATGCAGCATGGGCGTCCGCGCGCGCGGCCACGTGACACGCCAAGTCACATGATCATCCTCCACCGCGTCACGTGTCTTCGCGCACTTCCGGTCATGCGCACCGACATGTAAACAATGAACGGCTACATTGGAACAAATGCACGTGTGCGCATGTCCAACAATGTGACTCTAAGTGTGGTTCGCAACGGCCGCAAAAAAGGTCAGAATAGAGTCTGAGAAGTAACAAGTATAAGAAAAATTGGAATAAGATAAGTCCAACAAAAAAAATAAAAAAATGTATGGAGTAATAAGGTAAAGTATAAGTGAAATAGAGAAAAATGGATAAGTAAAATAAAAATAAGCTTGATGAATAATTAATACAAGGAGAATAAGGAAAATTAAATGTAAAGGTAGAATAAAAGAAAATGAAGCTAAATAAATAAAAATTAATAAGAATTGATAGAAAAATATATATAAAAAAATATATATAAAAAAATATAAAAAAATAAATATAAAAAAATATATAAAGTATAAAAAATAATAAATGAAAATAATAATAAATAAATGAAATAAAATAAAATAAAATAAAATAAAAATATTGTAAAATAAATAGAAATGGACAAAGATGCACATTGCTGTCTGTAAACCAGGCATGTATATCAATCACTCAGGGCCAAATTTTTTTTTATATATATAGTAGTACCTCTGTGCCTATTATAGGGCCACCCAGGAAGGTGGTGTATCCTCACCCAGGTGAGCCCTACCGCAGGAGACGTGAAGGCGTAATTAAACGTCATCTCGCCAACTATGGAAGGCCAAATCATGAGGTTGGGTCACCCCCTTTAGAGGCCACTGCATCCATACAGACATCCGTACTTTGTCAGACTGGTGCTCAATGTGTCCAAAAGAAAATAAATAAAATAAAATAAAATGAAATAAAATGAAAAAGAATAAATGAAAAAAATTGAAAAAAATGAAAAACATTTTTTTAAAAAAATGAAAAAAATAAATGAAAAAAATAAAAAAATAAAAATATAAAACAATAAAAGATAATAATAAAAATAATAGAGGTAATAAAAAAAGAGATAAGAAAATAAGTCAGAGAGGAAGAATAAATAATTTATTGAAAGAAAGAGTCACCATAATAATAGCATAGTAGAGTTGAATATAGGTCACACTGAGCTAAATAATAATGTGTCAAGATAACAAAGTCTATAGGGTGGCTGCAGCATTCTCCTCTCGCCAACCTGAAAACATAACAAAAAAATAAGATCAATACAAAGTATTGTAATGTTTAGTAAGTGATCACATTTCTTATACGTTCGTGATGCTTAGGTCCTCAGTGAAGTGGGGTTTATGCACTATATATTTGGGGTGTTAAAGTAAAATCCACATTGAGGCCCTTTGGGCGAAGTGACTGTAGTTCAAAGATCCATTTCAGTTCCAATTTTTTCAATTTACTGATCCGATCACCTCCCCTCTTTTGTTGGGGTACGTGGTCGATCAGAGTGAAATGCAAATCCCGTTCGGTATGACCATGTTCAGTGCAATGTTTTGCCACTGGCAGGTCTAGCCTTTTTTCCTAACCGTATACCGGTGGTGATTAAACCGAGTTTTAAAATCCCATGTGGTCTCACCTACATAGATGAGACCACATGGGCAAACCAAGGCATACACAACAAATGTGGAAGTACAGGTCAAGTAGTACTTGAGGTCATACACCTTGCCACTAGTAGGGTGCGTAAACTGTGGACCCTTGACCATCTGGGAACAGTTAACGCACCGGCAGCAAGGGTATGAACCCTTGTTTTGTACTGTAAGGTAACGCTGAGTAGAGGTCTGGCGAGACACATCAGCTTTGATCAATCTATCCTTGAGGTTGCGAGGTCGCCGATAGGACATAAGGGGCGGACTCGCAAACTCAGGGATCTGCGGAAAAGATTCACCCAGTAATCTCCAATGTTTGTTGACCACTCTGGAAATTAATCCCGAGTGATCACCAAATGTGGATACAAAAGGGATCTCGCCTCCTGTATTGTCATTAATTATGTAACACATGTTTGAATTTAATGATGCAATTACTGTATTATGACATTTTTTGTTTGTAAACTGTGGCCTTTGTAAAGTTTCATTGTGTTTTTAACATACATGGTCCACTATGCACTTTATCATTATAGTGGTAGTTTTTACCCTATATCTTATTGCACTTTACATGGTATATACCTCTTAATTGTTTGATTAGTTTCTTTATTGATTTGTTTGTGCATTTACATATATATAGCACCCATGTGATCACTGTTTGTTGCTTGAAAAAGGCTGCATTGGCAGCAGAAACGTTGCACTTTTTGTATTGATATGGAATAAACACCTTTTTTTACACTCATAACCTTGAGTGCTGCAGCCTCTTCTTGGATGTGTAACCTACCTTGACCTAGGATTTTTTCATCGCTGCCTGCACCATCTACTATCTACTTGGGCGCTGCTCTACATTTTTGTTTGCTATCTCATATCTATCTATCTATCTATCTATCTCATATCTGTCTATCTATCTATCTCATATCTATCTATCTATCTATCTAACAGAAGAAAAAATCTTGTCCACAGCACCAAGATTTTGGACAAGATTTTATCTTCTGTTTGAAAGATGATCCCCTAACCAAGGATCCAGGAGCTGCGCGCATCCCCCTACGATATTTTTTCTTCCATTGGCTGTGCTGTTCTTCTTCTACTACTATCTATCTATCTATCTATCTCATATCTATCTATCTCATATCTATCTATCTATCTATCTATCTATCTATCTATCTCATATCTATCTCATATCTATCTATCTATCTATCATCTCATATCTATCTATCTATCTATCATCTCATATCTGTCTATCTATCTATCTATCTATCTATCTATCTATCTATCTATCTCATATCTATCTATCTAATATCTATCTCATATCTATCTATCTCATATCTATCTATCTATCTATCTCATATCTATCTATCTCATATCTATCTATCTCATATCTATCTCATATCTATCTATCTCATATCTATCTATCTATCTATCTCATATCTATCTATCTATCTATCTATCTATCTATCTATCTATCGATCTCATATCTATCTATCTCATATCTTTCTATCTATCTATATATCTCATATCTATCTATCTCATATCTATCTCATATCTATCTATTTATCTAGAAAACACAGGGTGGGCTGCACCTCAAAAATATGAAGAAATGGGTGCACGCAGCAGAAGGTCCCAGGTCCGCAATGCTAGAAGAACAGATTTGCTGCAGCACACGAAAGTAGTGACAAGTGTTTTATTACATTCTAATCGCAATTGGAATGTAATAAACCACTTGTCACTACTTTCGTGTGCTGCAGCAAATCTGTTCTTCTATCTATTTATTTATCTCATACTGGCGATACCCGGCACACGTTGCTGCGCCCAAGAATAAACACACATATTTAACGTCAACTGTAAATAAAATGTTCTTTATTTTATTGTAATGCTAACTGATACACAATATTTCGGTGGTTTTATTTGGTGTATAAATATATAAATTTTTTGCTGTGTCAACTCGCGAGCAAGCAACATACAACTGGCCATGGGAAAAATATGAATTTTCCCAATTCAATCCAGGAATAGTTAATGATTGCCCTTGTGCTTTGATTCCCTGTCACGGTTTTGTTCAAACCGAGATTCACGTTGTTCCTCCATTTCAGCCCCTCTCTTCTCCATTTCAGCCCCTCTCTTCTCCATTTCAGCCCCTCTCTTCTCCATTTCAGCCCCTCTTTTCTCCATTTCAGCCCCTCTCTTCTCCATTTCAGCCCCTCTCTTCTCCATTTCAGCCCCTCTCTTTTCCATTTCAGCCCCTCTTTTTCATTTCAGCCCCTCTCTTCTCCATTTCAGCCCCTCTCTTCTCCATTTCAGCCCCTCTCTTCTCCATTTCAGCCCCTCTCTTCTCCATTTCAGCCCCTCTCTTCTCCATTTCAGCCCCTCTCTTCTCCATTTCAACCCCTCTCTTCTCCATTTCAGCCCCTCTCTTCTCCATTTCAGCCCCTCTCTTCTCCATTTCAGCCCCTTCCCTTCTCCATTTCAGCCCCTCTTCTCCATTTCAGCCCCTCTCTTCTCCATTTCAGCCCCTCTCCTCCATTTCAGCCCCTCTCTTCTCCATTTCAGCCCCTCTCCTCCATTTCAGCCCCTCTCTTCTCCATTTCAGCCCCTCTCTTCTCCATTTCAGCCCCTCTCCTCCATTTCAGCCCCTCTCTTCTCCATTTCAGCCCCTCTCTTCTCCATTTCAGCCCCTCTCTTCTCCATTTCAGCCCCTCTCCTCCATTTCAGCCCCTCTCTTCTCCATTTCAGCCCCTCTCTTCTCCATTTCAGCCCCTCTCTTCTCCATTTCAGCCCCTCTCCTCCATTTCAGCCCCTCTCTTCTCTATTTCAGCCCCTCTCTTCTCCATTTCAGCCCCTCTCTTCTCCATTTCAGCCCCTCTCTTCTCCATTTCAGCCCCTCTCCTCCATTTCAGCCCCTCTCTTCTCCATTTCAGCCCCTCTCCTCCATTTCAGCCCCTCTCTTCTCCATTTCAGCCCCTCTCCTCCATTTCAGCCCCTCTCTTCTCCATTTCAGCCCCTCTCCTCCATTTCAGCCCCTCTCTTCTCCATTTCAGCCCCTCTCGGCATTGATGCTCTGTTGCGGTTTCTCGTTGCTTTGGATGTTGTTTGTCCTATTGATGCTTTTTTTGGTGACATTGTTGAGTATATTGTGACTTCACCCAAACACTGTCTGTCTCACTCGCACAGCACGCATGCCTCAAAATGTCATCAAAATCGGTTTAGTAGTTGTTTACGCCCCCTCAAACTTCACAGAAACAATCCTCAGACTATACTATAGTTTCCCTGAAAAATGTATCAAAATCGGTTGAGCGGTTTAGAAGCCCATAGGGAACATACGTCCATTTTTATATAGACTCACATCAGTGACTTCCCCTGTAAATTTTGTTACTAATGGCAACCAATCACAGCTCAGCTTTCATTTCTCACACTGCTGATGTAAAATAAAAGCTGAACTGTGATTGGTTGTGAGAAAAAAGTAAAAAAAAGGTAGGGGCGCTCTCTCATGTGTAGTTCAAACGTGGTTGGGAACCACTACACTCAAGGTAATGTGATGCCCCGCTGAGGCTATCAGCAGCGGCAGCACCTCACCTGGGGAGTGGGTAAAGTAGAAGGTGGTAGCGACAGTTAAGCAGCTCGAAACCCATATCCGTATCCGCAAAGGGTACGGAAACAATGGAAACAGTGGAAGGAAAGGAAAAGGGGTGTTGTTGACGAGCGCTACTGTTTTGAGAAAGGAATTCAGGACGCCACTGTAGCACAGGACAGTTTATTATGGTTCAGAGTGATAGGACAACGCATTTCGGCATCAGCATGTGCCTTCTTCAGGTCCACAAAACAATTAATTTCAGACGTCCTGTAGCCTGTGTTGTGCTAGGATGGGGTGCCATCCTAGCACAACACAGGCTACAGGACGTCTATAACGCGTCATAACGCGCGCTATTAACCCTGTAGACGCAGTGTTCAAAGTTGATCGCTACGTCTAAAGTGAAACTAAACTACCCAGCTAGCTCAGTGGGCTGTTCATGATCGCCGCGGTGAAATCGCGGCATCCCGAACAGCTGTATGACACGAGGAGGGTCCCTTACCTTGCCTCCTGTTATCCGATCGCCGAATGACTGCTCAATGCCTGAGATCCAGCCATGAGCAGTCAAGTGGCAGAATCATCGATCACTGGTTTTCTATGAGAAACCATTGATCAATGTAAAAGATCAGTGTGTGCAGTGTTATAGTCTCCTATGGGAGCTATAACACTGCAAAAAAAAAAAAGTGAGTAAAGATCATTTAACCCCTTCCCTAATAAAAGTTAGAATCACCCCCCTTTTCCCATTTAAAAAAAAACCAGTGTAAATAAAAATAAACATATGTGGTATCGCCACATGTGGAAATGTCCGAATTATAAAAATACATAGTTAATTAAACCGCACGGTCAATGGCGTACGCACCAAAAAAAAATTCCAAAGTCCAAAATAGTGTATTTTTGGTCACTTTTATATCATGAAAAAAATGAATAAAAAGCGATCAAAAGGTCCGATCAATACAAAAATGGTACCGCTAAAAATGTCAGATTACGGTGCAAAATGAGCCCTCATACCGCCCCATACATGGAAAAATAAAAGAGTTATAGGGGTCAGAAGATGACAATTTTAAACACATAAATTTTCCTGCATGTAGTTATGATTTTTTCCAGAAGTGCGATAAAATCAAACCTATGTAAGTAGGGGATCATTTTAATCATATGGACCTACGGAATAAAGAAAAGGTGTAATTTTTACCGAAAAAATGTACTGTGTAGAAACGGAAGCCCCCAAAAGTTACAGAATGGTGTTTTTTCTTCAATTTTGTCGCACAGTGATTTTTTTTTTGATTTTTGGATAAAATGACTGATGTCATTACAAAGTAGAATTGGTGGCACAAAAAATAAAAATAAATAAGTGCAAAATTGAAAGTGTTATGATTTTTTAAAGGTAAGGAGGAAAAAGTGAAAGGGCAAAAACGGAAAAACCCCTGGTCCTTAAGGGGTTAAATATATGTATTTATATAATTTTATTTTATTTTGTGTGCAGGGGTGGGGCATGAGGAGGGATTTGGGTGGGGTATGGGCATGGCAGAGATGTGACTCAGGGGCGGAGCCTCACAGAGGGGGCTTTGCTTTATTTGGTCCGGGGGCCCAGAGTGTTGTCAGTCCGCCCCTGATCGCAACCAAACTTCACAGAAACAATCCTCAGACTATACTATGGTTTCCCTGAAAATTTGATCATAATCGGTTGAGCGGTTTAGAAGTCCATAGGGAACATACATACATTTATATATATATATATATATTTTTTTATCTATCTGTCTTTCTATTAGAGCTGATGAACTCAGAGATAGATTTATTCATTAAGAGGATCTGTAATCAGATGAATAAGGTTTTATGTTCAGCGCTTCTGATCCTGTGGTTTAATAAATTACTGCTAATTACCGATCTTCATTAGGATCTTAAAGGTGTTATCCATGAAAAAACTTTTTTATAAATATCAATTGACTACAGAAAGTTAAACAGATTTGTAAATTACTTCTATTAAAAAATCTTAATCCTTTCAGTACTTATGAGCTTCTGAAGTTGAGTTCTTCTTTTCTGTCTAAGTGCTCTCTGATAACACGTGTCTCGGGAACCGCCCAGTTTAGAAGAAAATCCCCATAGCAAACCTCTTCTAAACTGGGCGGTTCCCGAGACATGTGTCATTAGAGAGCACTTAGACAGAAAAGAACAACTCAACTTCAGAAGCTCATAAGTACTGAAAGGATTAAGATTTTTTAATAGAAGTAATTTACAAATCTGTTTAACTTTCTGGAGCCAGTTGATATATATATATATATATATATATATATATATATATATATATAAGTTTTTTCCTGGATAACCCCTTTAAAATCACTGATATGGGAGTCAGGAGGAATGAGCGGGGCTGCATACACCTGTTTAGAGATTTTTGGAGGGTATTTTGCTTCTGGCAGGAATTCTGGCTTGGCATGTAATCTCCAATCATGTTTTAAGTGGTCACTGTTATTTTAATCAACCACCCTCCTTGTGAAAGTCTTTGCTCCTTTCATATTTGTATGTCACTTTATTAAAGGGGTACTCCACCCCTAGACATCTTATTCCCTATCCAAAGGATAGAGAATAAGATGTCTGATCACGGAGGTCCCGCCACAGGGGACCCCCGCAATATAGCAAGCAGCACCCACCTGTATCTGCTTCCGGCAGCTCTGGAGGTTCTGGCTCCCGACCACGGGAACGGAAGATCGTGACGTCACGACTCCGCCCCCTGTGATGCCCCGCCCCCTCAATGCAAGTCTATGGGAGGGGGCGTGACGCATGTCACGCCCCCTCCCATAGACTTGCATTGAGGGGGCGGGGTGTGACGTCACACGGGGGCGGAGTAGTGATGTCACAATCTTCCGTTCCCGTGGTCGGGAGCCAGAACCTCCAGAGCTGCTGGAAGCAGCTACAGGTGGGTGCTGCTTGCTATATTGCGGGGGTCCCCTGTGGCGGGACCTCCGTGATCAGACATCTTATCCCCTATCCTTTGGATAGGGAATAAGATGTCTAGGGGTGGAGTACCCCTTTAACAAAAAATTACTCCCTACCCTAGGAAAACTACTCTTGAGTCTTAGTCTCACTTCTTTGCAATCTGTTGTCTGCTGCCTGTTGTCAGGGAAAATCTGTCTTGAGTAACAGCTTGATCAAGATAGCTTACATGAAGTGGGGGTAGGGTTTACCATGGGCTATGTGCAGGAGACAGAGAGCCTCAAAAATCTCCTAAAGATGATTTACTTTGTTCCTCATAGGTAAATCTGGGTTTTCTTCTCACCTCTCACCACCCATAAAGATCAGGGTAGCTGTTCCTTGTGTAAATAGCAGTGCATCTACTGCTGGATGTCCACAGTGCTGCAGTGTATTGTTCTCTGTTTAGCTTGTCAGCAGCAGTTTAGTGCTAAGTGTAACCCCTTCCTTACTGTATTGTTGCTGTTTCTTTCCTTTCTGCTCACATAGCAACTTGAAAACCCAGTGCATCAATAACTCTTCTCTCTCCACATTCCAACTTATATCCTTTGATTGTGTGGTGGCCAAGTACGGGAGGTGTTACCCCATGCTCCTGCAGTCCTGTCAGGCAGCATCCTTCAGTGTCCCACAGGCTCCCTGCACTTGTTTCCCCATTGAAAATATGTTTTACCATGTAATGTATTATAAAATGTAATGTTGTTTTAAGAGTTATACCATGTGATATGTCATGTGATTGTTAACCAGGAGTTACCAGTGACCAGGTGACCCCAAGAGTGACCTATGGGCTCCCTGCTAGTCTCCCCCATATAAGCCTTGGGTGGAGCTTCTCTCTCTTGGAGCTTCTCTCTCTTGCTTCCTGCTGAGGTCCAGTGCAGTCTTGTCTAGTCTGTGTGTCCAGAGTGTTGGAGGCCTCAAAGTCCAGTCCTGCAGCCGCCATTAATTCAAGTAAGATAAAGTCACAGCTTTATGAGTCAAGTCAAGTCAGTCCCTGTCATCTGTCAAGTCAGCGTGGTCTGCATTCAATTGTCCAGTCCTACTACAATTCCCAGCAAGCCCTTAAGGTCTCTGCGTTACTAGGGTAACAACATCTGCCCTGCACCACACACCCCGCCACCACGATTGCCTAGAGAAGAAAAGAAAATTGTTACCCTTCCAGTACTCTTTGCAGCTGTATTATACAGAGAAAATTATTTTCTTTTTGAATTTCTCTTTTGTCTTGTCCACAGTGCTCTCTGCTGACACCTGATGCCCGTATCAGGAACTGTCCAGAGCAGGATAAAAAAAAACATTAGCAAACCTATACTGCTCTGGACAGTTCCTGACACGGACAGAGGTGTCAGCAGAGAGCACTGTGGACAAGACAAAAAAGAAATTCAAAAATAATAAAATTTCCTCTGTAGCATACAGCTGCTAATAAGTACTGCAAGGATGAAGATTTTTAAATAGAAGTAATTTACAAATCTGTCTAACTTTCTGGCACCAGTTCATTTTTATTTTTTAAGTTTTCCACTGGAGTACCCCTTTAAAGCGTAGCTATCCGATCCTAGGACAAAAAAATAAAAAAAATAATATGTTACTCAGTACCTAATCCTGACCATGTGTATCTAATTTTTATGCCTCCATCTCATATATTTATTATAAAAATCCCTCTTTTCAATAGCTCACAGTGTTAGAGATCCTCTCAGGGGAAGGAGGTGTGTCCCTCCCTTGTGGTGGTGGGAGGTGATTGGTGGGTCTGTTCATGCAGCCTTGTCCACCATGAACCATCTCTTGTCCATGACTCATAGACAAGCTGATACTGCTGCAGGAATGATTAGTGCCCCAGTAGGTATGGGGACCCCTAGTGGTGGGATTTTCAGGAGCTCTCTTCTTTATTAAATATTCAACATTTTTTAAACAACCATATTACAAAAGGTCTTTAATTTTCATTAGTAACAACATACATTTTTTTCAGATCTGACAGAGCCCATTTAACCTTTCTAATATGCTAAAGAAAAATCTCCTTTTTATAGAAATCATGGCTTATAAAAAACACCACTAGGGGTCCCCATACCATCTAGATCATAATCCTGCCCGACTGCAGCATCATCTTTGTCCCAGCTTAACCCCTTAACGACGCAGGACGTATATTTACGTCCTGCACCGGCTCCCGCGATATGAAGCGGGATCGCGCCGCGATCCTGCATCATATCGCTTCGGTCCCGGCGCTCATCAACGGCTGGGACCCGCGGCTAATACCACACATCGCCGATCGCGGCGATGTGCGGTATTAACCCTTTAGAAGCGGCGGTCAAAGCTGACCGCCGCTTCAAAAGTGAAACTGAAAGTATCCCGGCTGCTCAGTCGGGCTGTTCGGGACCGCCCCGGTGAAATCGCGGCGTCCCGAACAGCTGATCGGACACCGGGAGGGCCCTTACCTGCCTCCTCGTTGTCCGATCGACGAATGACTGCTCCGTGCCTGAGATCCAGGCAGGAGCAGTCAAGTGCCGATAATGCTGATCACAGGCGTGTTAATATACGCCAGTGATCAGCATAGGAGATCAGTGTGTGCAGTGTTATAGGTCCCTATGGGACCTATAACACTGCAAAAAAAAAGTAAAAAAAAAGTCTTAATAAAGGTCATTTAACCCCTTCCCTAATAAAAGTTTGAATCACCCCCCTTTTCCATAAAAAAAATAAAACAGTGTAAAAAATAATAATAATAAACATATGTGGTATCGCCGCGTGCGTAAATGTCCGAACTATAAAAATATATAATTAATTAAACCGCACGGTCAATGGCGTACGCGCAAAAAAATTCCAAAGTCCAAAAAAGTGTATTTTGGTCACTTTTTATACCATTAAAAAAATGAATAAAAAGTGATCAAAAAGTCCGATCAAAACAAAAATCATACCGATAAAAACTTCAGATCAGGGCGCAAAAAATGAGTCCTCATACTGCCCTGTACATGGAAAAATAAAAAAGTTATAGGGGTCAGAAGATGACATTTTTAAACGTATACATTTTCCTGCATGTAGTTATGATTTTTTCCAGAAGTGCGACAAAATCAAACCTATATAAGTAGGATATAATTTAATCGTATGGACCTACAGAATAATGATAAGGTGTAATTTTTACCGAAATATGCACTGCGTAGAAACGGAAGCCCCCAAAAGTTACAAAATGGCGTTTTTTTTTCGATTTTGTCGCACAATGATTTTTTTTTCCGTTTCGCCATGCATTTTTGGGTAAAATGACTAATGTCACTGCAAAGTAGAATTGGCGACGCAAAAAATAAGCCATAATATGGATTTTTAGGTGGAAAATTGAAAGGGTTATGATTTTTAAAAGGAAGGAGGAAAAAACGAAAGTGCAAAAACGGAAAAACCCTGAGTTCTTAAGGGGTTAAGCACAAGTCCAGGGAGTGAGGGTGGACAGGACTAGCACTCCTGCCAGACTGCAGCATGAAATCAGAGAGGAGGGGTTACAAAGCAGCCTGCATTGATTTGATGAAGATGCCCAGCACAGCAGACTCAGCACTTGCCTCAGACACACCCCTTCCTGAGCAGTGGATGTCAGAATGAGTAAGCAGCAGAACAGAGGGATTTGTGAGCCAAAGACAGAAGCTAGACATGTAAAGCAACTGCATGACCTAGTGAGTAACATATAGAAAACATTAATTGTCTGTGATATGAGTGAAAAGTTGAGTGAAAAGTTGGTCACTTTCCCTTTAGTAGTTATATTAGATATATTGAGTGAAAAGTCTTTGGTGTGCTTTTTGCACGTCAGTGATGTTACTGGCACAAATGCAGTTGTTGATAGAATTTGCATACTTTTTTTTTCTCATGGACCATTGCATGACATGTCTGACATCACCAAATAAATCTTTAAAGGGTTCCTCCGCTCCCCAGCATCCGGAACATTAAGTTCCAAACGCTGTGTGCGGACTTCCGTGTATACGCCCACCCCCTCGTGACGTCACGTCCTGTCCCCTCAATGAAAGTCTATGGGAAGGGGTCACGACGGCCACCACGCCCCCTCCCATTGACTTGCATTGAGGGGGCAGGACGTGACGTCACATGACGGGCGTGACATCACGAGGGGGCGGGTGAGAACAAGGAAGTCCGCACACAGCGTTCGGAACTCAATGTTCCAGACGTTGGGTAGCGGGGTAACCGTTTAAGACTGAGGATATGATTGTGGTATGGCGGGGTGTGAGGTGCAGGGCAGATGTTGTCACCCTAGGGGCGGATGGTATAAACCCCTTGTATTCGTGACGCCAGGGCATGGTTTAGCCTTAACCACCCGAAGATATACCGCTGGATCCTGGGCTAGGCATGGGGGCAATGAAGTCTCCGACGCCAAGTTACGGACAGCGGTTGCCTTTCTGAGGGTACAGTGGGTATAGTGACACAGAGACCTCGCAGGCTCACTGGGACTTGTAGTTGAACGGGAGAATTTAGTGCATGCCACGCTCGGTAGACAGATGACTTGACTTGACTGACTTGTGACTGACAGGACGGTGACTTTATCTTACTTGCACTTGACTTGTGGCTGCAGGACTTGACTTGAGGCCTCTACCATTCTGGACACTCACTCTAGGCACGACTGCACTGGACCTCAGCAGGAAGCAAGAGAGACAAGCTAGCTCCACCCAGGGTTTATATGGGGGAGTCTAGCAGGGAGCCTATAGGTCACCTTTGGGGTCAGCTGATCACTGGTACCTCCTGGGTAACAATCACATGGTATATTTTATTAAAGGCATAACGCATATTGTAATATACATCATATATACAAATGGGGAGACAACTACAGGGGGCCCTGGGACTCTGAGGGACACTGCCTGACAGGACAGGAAAGGTATGGGGCAACCCCATCCCGTACTGAGCCACCACATGATTATTAATGCTCAATGAATTATTCTTATGGCCTGATTCTCCTGGCCTGGTCTGCCTTCACATTGTTTTTCTTCATCCCTTGTAATGTTGCTCCATATGTGGCTCAGATCTCCAAGCAGTGATATCCTCAGGAGACTTGTTTGCACCTTTACTACAGTAATTTGCAGGTTGGAAACCATCAGTGTATTTACCTGCAGTCCTGGATAGCTTTCAGAGTTATACACAGTACATCAGAAGATCTGACAATGTATTACTATAGGACAGTGTTTCCCAACCAGGGTGCCTCCAGCTGTTACAAAACTACAACTCCCAGCATGCCCGGACAGCCTTCGGCTGTCCGGGCATGCTGGGAGATGTAGTTTTGCAACAGCTGGAGGCACCCTGGTTGGAAAACGTTGATGTAGGAGAAGTACCATGTTGTGTTGATATGAAAAATATAGAGAGAAAAATATCCAAAAAACGACTGCACCTAACAACAGTGCTGTTGTTTTTCTTAAAGGTAATTTACTGATTAGAGACAGATACTGGGACATACTTTTTTTTTCTAATCTGTTAAAGGGGTACTCCGGTGGAATTATTATTTTTGCTCCCTCTTGTCCCTGCTCCAGCATCTCAGATCTTAAAGGAGTACTCTGCTGAAAAACATTTTTTTATTAAATCAACTGGTGCCAGAAAGTTAAACAGATTTGTAAATTACTTCTATAAAAAAAATCTTAATCCTTCCAGTATTTATAAGCTGCTGAATACTACAGAGGAAATTCTTTTCTTTTTGGAACACACTGCTCTCTGCTGACATCATGACCACTGTGCTCTCTGCTGACACCTCTGTTCATTTTAAGAACTGTCTGTTGTAGGAGAAAATCCCCATAGCAAACATATGCTGATCTGGAGAGTTCCTCAAATGGACAGAGATGTCAGCAGGGAGCACTGTGCTCGTGATGTCAGCGAGCACTGTGTTCCAAAAAGAAAATCATTTCCTATGTAGTATTCAGCAGCTAATAAGTACTGGAAGGATTAAGATTTTTTTTAATAGAAGTAATTTACAAATCTGCTTAACTTTCTGGCACCAGTTGATAAAAAAAAAAGTTTTAGAGTGGAGTGCCCCTTTAAGTAACTTTTTTTTCTCTCGTTTATGTCTACATTATTATTAGGGGTTGCCATCTTGCCTGAGCTGTTTTTTTTTTACAACATTTAGAGATATGCTTTACCGCAAGCCCTGTGGACATAGGCAACAATAAACAGGAGCGGTCCCTTTGACATGAAGGTGAAAGATTACTGCGTATACTCTGCAACTTCATTCCACAGAGAGGGGAAGGCTGATCTGTGTGCTCCATCTATTGTCTTCTTTATCTACTGGTGTCACCTTCCACTGTAATTCCGTACAGATTACTTTCCAGCAGCCTCCTCCTTATTATCACAGACACAACAGCTGTTGGCAGTCCCGGCATGCTGGGACTAGTTGTAGTTTTGCAACAGCTGGAGGCGTCCTGGTTGGGAAACGCTGCTATAGGAGATGTACCATGTTGTATTGATATGAAAAATATAGAGAGAAAAATACCCAAAAAAGGACTGCACCTAACAACAGTGCTGTTGTTTTTCTTAAAGGTAATGTATTGCCTAGATTCTTTTCTTACTGATTAGAGCCAGATACTGGGACATATATATTTTTTCTAATCTGTTAAAGGGGTACTCCGGTGGAATTATTATTTTTTTAATCAACTGGTGCCAGAAAGTTAAACAGATTTGTAAATGACTTCTATTCCAGTACTTATCAGCTGCTGAATACTACATACTCAATGACTTCATTCCACAGGGAGGGGGAGGCTGATCTGTGAGCTCCATCTATTGTCTTCTCTATCTACTAGTGTCACTTTCCACTGTAATTTCCTACAGATTACTTTCCAGCTGCCTCTTCCTTATTATCACAGACAACTGTTTGCTGTCCCGGCATGCTGGGAGTTGTAGTTTTGCAATAGCCTTAGGCACACTGGTTGGAAAACACTGGGTTAAGGCATAACTAGGTAATCAGGGGGAGAAACAGCTATTATGCAGTGATTGGCAGCTGTCAGAAATACAATTATGGGAATGTCGCTTTAGGTGTAGGTTGGTGGTGTTATCTACAGTCATATAAAACAAAGATCACATAAAACTCTGGGGTTTCCCATTGTAATTCTTCATCAGGGAATCCCGTGGGTCATGTTCACACAGCAGAATTTCTGAGCAGAATGTGGCTACAAAATTCCGTTTGGAAATTCCTTTGCAGCAGAGTTCCGTTGCCTTCAATAGGATGCTGCTCAACTGCGCACACAGCAGAATTTCGTCGGCAGAAACATCAGCTGTTGAATTTCCGATTCCAGAAAGAATTGACTTGCCAATTTTTTTCTGCAGAATCTGCTTGGAAATGCATTGCCGTCTATGGAGATGCTCTTAGCACCCGCATGTAGAGATGAGCGAACTTACAGTAAATTCGATTCGTCACAAACTTCTCGGCTCGGCAGTTGAGCACCTGAAAGCTGAACTAATTTATGCAGGAAAAGTCATCAACTGCCGAGCCGAGAAGTTCGTGACGAATCGAATTTACTGTAAGTTCGCTCATCTCTACGGCATGCAACTATACCCCACTGGCAAAAATAGAAAATACAAGCAAAAAATTTGCCCGGACCTTCCAGGATAGTGTAAATAGTTATGTAAATACTGTGTAAAAGGTAATATAAAATAGATTATTGGGTCGTCCGTCAATAATAATTCGTGTATTTTATTAAAATGACATAATATAAAAATACAGTATTTACATAACTATTTACACTATCCTGGAAGGTCCGGGCAAATGTTTTTTTATTCATTTTATTTTTTATTTTTTGCTTTTAATTTACAAATCGGTTTAACTTTCTGCCACTAGTTGATTTAAAAAGAAATGTTTTCCAGTGGAGTACCCCTTTAAATGAATAAATAAAGAGAAAGAAAACGTTGCGTTATGTTTGCCTAAGTTTCCTTGACCTTTCTTTTTCCTTGACTGGAAGACTTAGTTGCCACGGATATGCTGCCTGACCATTCCATTCAAATGTCTAGATGTTAGGCTTTGTTACCATAGCAACCAGTATATCTTAAATGATGTCTTTGCCCTGTTTAAACTGGTGAGAGTAAATGTGAAGAGCTTGCGGTCACATGATGATGCTCCTTATCTCAAGTTGGGCCTAGCTGCCTGTCACAGGGCATACAGGGGCTATACTGGGGGGAAAGGTCACACGTAAGCCCTGGTGCCCAATGGATGCAAAAGATTAATTAGCTTACAGGAGTACTCCAGCAAAAAATAACTTTTCCCCTATCCACAGAATAGGGGAAAAGTTGCTGACCATAGGGGGTCCAGCCGCTGGTGCCCCCCCCCCACGATCACCGGGACAGGACCTCGGTGTTCTCAGTGAGAAGCGTGTCGTGTACCGGTAGACGGCACGTGCTCCATTCATTCCCATGGGAGCACTGATGATGCCCGAGAGCTATACTCAGGGCTTTTTGGGGCTCCCAACGAGCAATGCACCGATGCAACTATTAGTATGGCGATGCAATTACAAGAGGCAGCGGCACTCGTGCAAGCTTAAGAGCCTCTTCAAATCGCTGACCAGCATGGACGCTGGGAGTTGGACCCCTTACAATCTAACTTCAAAAGCTCCTAATCCTATTAAAGTCTTGTATTGTGTGGTAGCCCAGGGAGTGCATGGTAGTGAGGTGCAGAGTCTGCTCTAGTGTTGCTCGCGAAAATTCGCAATACAAATTTTAATTGCACTATATATTCGCAATTACGAATATTCACTTTTTTATTTTTATTTTTTATTTTTGTTCACAGTACACATCACACTGATCACCGATCATCCCTCTCTGCTCTTCGCATATGCGCATATTCGCGAATATTCAGCCCTCCCTGTAAAACTGTAAGATAAGCAGGAGGGTTTCGGCAGTACAGTGGTTAGGAGACCGTGTGGGGGTTTGAGTCCCGGGGTGGGAAGGAATGTTACAGTGTTGTGGTTTAACTTTTTTACTCGTGATTGACAAATGTAGGTCAATTGGTAATTAAGAAAGCCTTTGAACTGTGGGAACTGGGTCAATTGGCAATTAACTGAGTGTTTGAACCGTGGGAACTAGGTTAATGGAGTACCAAATATGGCTATTGGGGTTAATTGAAACTGGATGTAATGTGTAAGGCTGGGTATTTATCAAAACCCGTCCAGAGGAAAAGTTTCTGAGTTGCCCATAGCAACCAATCAGATCGCTTTCTTCATTTTTCAGAGGCCTTTTCAAAAATGAAAGAAGCGATCTGACTGGTTGCTATGGGCAACTCAAAAACTTTTCCTCTGGACAGGTTTTGATAAATCTCTCCCATAGGGGGAGATTTATCAAAACCTGTGCAAAGGAAAAGTTGTCCAGTTGCCCATAGCAACCAATCAGATCGCTTCTTTCATTTAGCAGAGGCCTTGTGAAAAATGAAAGAAGCGATCTGATTGGTTGCTAAGGGCAACTTATCTGCTTTTCCAGGAAAATCTGCTGAGTTTCCCATAGCAACCAATCAGATTGCTTCTTTCATTTAGCAGAGACCTTGTGAAAAATGAAAGAAGCAATCTGATTGGTTGCTATGTGCAACTCAGCAGCTTTTCCAGGAAAGTAAAGTATAACCACAACACTGTAACACTCCATCCCACCCCGGGACTTGAACCACCACACAGTCTACCATACACTGTACTGATATAACCAAAATTATGGCACAATATACTATATATTATTATAATTAGGGATCTATGATACCTATATATAGTGTTGTTACATATGGCCCTACTATACACTCCTTATACTAAGAACAAATACAAAGGAATGGGATGGAGTAATAAATGGATAAAAATATGACTTTATTGATAATTCATTACATATTAAAAACAAAAAAAGACATCATAAAAAGGGAGAAAACAACTTGTGGTGGAAAAGAGGGCGTCACTCCAGAAAGTCCACAATGTAAACTATAGTATTAGATACATTGCACATACACTGTACTGCCAAGACCCTCTTGCTTATCATACAGTTTTAACTTACCATGAGATCCCCATAGACCGCAATGGGCCTATTGATTTCAACGGGCAACGTTAATGCACTAGCCCATAAGTTCCCTATAAAGAGAGGGCTCAATATTCGTGAATATGCGCATATGCGCAGCTATTTTCCCATATGCGCATAAAAAAAACAAGTCAATATAACGAATACACGAATATATGAATATTCGTCCATGTATTTGCGAAATATCGCAAATTCGAATATGGCCTATGCTGCTCATCACTAGTCTGCTCATGCTCGTAGTTGTTCTCTTCGCAATGGAGACATCACAGTTATGTCACACATGGTTGGGTTGAGCTTCTGGACCACAAATGTACTACCAGAAATCACTACAAAGTTGATGGGCCGCACTAAGGGAGTGGTGGTTTAGGTTCTCCTTGAGCAAACCCAAGTACTGTACCTGGCTGGTAAAGTTTGGGGGAACAAGATGGTGTAGAGGAAGGAATCCTAAACACAGGGAGAGAAGGAGAAGATGCATTGGGTCTTTACTGAGAGACTTACAAAAACATCCAACCAATGTTGAAAGATGAAAAACCTGTGTTACCCAAGCCTCATTAGAACCTGGGTTGGCCTTTCTATCCCTAGGGGACCTCTAGCACTCATGTAGGCTTCCCCTTTGGTAGATATGCCCTTACTCTATTGATGAAGAAAAAAAAAAAGCAGTAAGCCAGTATTGCTGGAGAACCTTAGGACTCCATTCAAGGCCCCATAGAGAAGAGGGGCCCCCAACATAAAATAAGGTTTCAATACTGGTTCTTCTTTCCCTTCACTTGTAGGAAATCGGTGTCTAAATTCTTGACCCAATTCTACTTCACTTGTATGAAAACTTTGCAAACCTCTATAGTTTGTAGAGGGAATGGCCAGCATAGGCATTACCCTTTATTTTAAGCACCTCAAGCTGATTCTATGTTATTTATACCTTGCATACCTACTAAAATATAGCAGACTGTGCGTTAATATAGCAGACTTTATTGCAGTTAAAGGGGTACTCCGGTACTTAGACATCTTATCCCCTATCCAAAGGATAGGGGATAAGATGCCTGATCGCGGGAAGTCCCGCCGCTGGGGACACCCGTGATCATGCACGCTGCACCCCGTTTGTAATCAGTCCCCGGAGCGTGTTCGCTCCAGGTCTGATTACCGACGACAACACGGCCGGCGTAGTGTGACGTCATGCTCTGCCCCTCAATGCAAGCCTATGGGAGGGGGCGTGGCAGCTATCACACCCCCTCCCGTAGGCTTGCATTGAGGGCCGGAGTGTGACGTCACACGGGGGCGGAGGCGTGACGTCACGCGCCGCCAGCCTGGTGATCGCCCGTAATCAGAGCCGGAGCGAACACGCTCTGGGGACTGATTACAAACGGGGTGCCGCGTGTAAGATCCCAGGGGTCCCCAGCGGCGGGACTCCCGCGATCAGGCATCTTATCCCCTATCCTTTGATAGGGGATAAGATGTCTAAGCACCGGAGAACCCCTTTAAATTCCGTCTTTGACAACAAGCACAATGCTGCTTTCCATTACCATCGAGAGTCACTTGATTTGATTGGCGTTCCCGGTGGACTTTCACATTGTCATACCAATTCTCTATGTTCCTGACGTGTGATAGTAAGGAATTGTATGTCCTTGTGAATTCAATGGATTCCCGTTTTTTATTTTTTTGCTTAAAGGGTACCTTTCAACAAAAAACTTTTGGTATATTATAGATTAAAGGGGTACTCCACTGCCCCAGCGTCCAGAACGTTTTTTTCTGAGCTCTAGCTGCGGGGGTCGTGACATCACTGCAACGCCCCTCGTGATGTCATGCAACGCCCCCTCAGTGCAAATCTATGGGAGGGGGCGTGACGACAGCCACGCCCCCTCCCATAGACTTGCACTGAGGGGTTGTTGCGTGACATCACGAGGGGCGTGGCAGTGACATCACAACCCCCGCAGCCCGCACCCAGCATTCGGAACAAAATGTTCTGGAATCTGGGGCAGGGGAGTACCCCTTTAATGTATGCAGAATAACTTTCCAATAGTATGTTATTAAAAAATATGCTTCTTTCTATTTAATTTTCCACTTTGAAAAAATTACCACTAGAGGTCTCCCTACCAGTCCTCGCCGCAAGCCTTTTTTTTTTTTTTTATAGATTTCAGACTCATGCTGGAGTCCTAAATCTCAGACTGCAGCCAGGACACAGACAAGCTCAGCACTGCTCCCTGCTCTGTGCCAGATGACTGGCGTTGTGGGGCGGAGGCTCGTGCCGTCACAGTCACGCCCTGCTCGTGCCGTCACGCGCCCCCTCAATGCAAGTCTATAGAAGGGGGCATGACGACCATCATGCCCCCTCCCATAGACTTGCATTGAGGGGGCGCGGCCGTGACATAACGAGCCTCCGGCACTGAACCTGATGCTCTAAACGAACATTGTGTGCAGCATGGAGATCTGGGGACCCCCGCGATCGGACATCTTATCTTGTAAGATGTCTAAGGGCAGAGTACCCCTAAATACAGATAACTAGGAAGGTGCAATATTGTAAGCCCAGAAAGCAAGAGCATAAAGCCAATAAGAGAGAAATACTAACTACACTGCTGAGCAAGTACTACAAGTCTCAGGATGCTGTTTCAGTCACAGGGCCTTTGTCCCGTCGTCCCCACCCATTCTGAGAATGAAGGGGCCGCAGTATGGATTCAGTGCTGTGGCCCCTTCACTGTTTTTCCCTGCTCTTAAAAGGGTATTCCAGGAAAAAACTTTTTTTTATATATATCAACTGGCTCCAGAAAGTTAAACAGATTTGTAAATTACTTCTATTAAAAAATCTTAATCCTTTCAATAATTATCAACTGCTGAAGTTGAGTTGTTGTTTTCTGTCTGGCCACAGTGCTCTCTGCTGACATCCCTGCTTGTCTCGGGAACTGCACAGAGTAGAAGAGGTTTGCTATGGGGATTTGCTTCTAAACTGGGCGTTTCCCGAGACAGGTGTCATCAGAGAGCACTTAGACAGAAAAGAACAACTTAACTTCATCAGCTCATAAATACTGGAAGGATTAAGATTTTTTAATAGAAGTAATTTACAAATCTGTTTAACTTTCAGGAGCCAGTTGATATATAAAAAAAGTTTTTTTCCTGGATAACCCCTTTAACCACCTGACTGCAGGCAGCCTCATTTACTTGGAGTCTTAACTTCTGAAATTGATATGGTCAGACCCCACAAATGACATTTTTTGTCTTATTCCCTTTTATAACTCTTTTAGTAGGATTGTTACTAGAAGTCTTTTACACTGGACATCACATAGTAGTATCAGTAGTTCTGCCTATAGGCAAAATAGGCAGCCACCTAGAGCGCCCTCTTGATGGGAGCGCCGCTCTGCCCGCTGCAAGAAAGTTAGTAGCTAGCCAGTATCCGAAGCACCCGCCCAGCTAGCACCACTGTGTCACCCCCAGTACCATAATAATCTGCATTCTTCTGCCTGCTGGAGGAGCGCAGTGCCACCTCCGAGGAAGACAGGAAGGTCAGGTCCGTCCAGTGTCCTGGAGGGGCAAGCTGTGCATAACTAGCTTGCCCCCGACTGGTGAGCAGTAAGAGGTTAAGAAATATACAGGCAAGGTTTTTAGCCCCCTTCCCCGCCTGTAAAACTTGTTGGTAACTATGGTGGTATGTCCCATGGGTGGTGGGGGGGAAGGAGTGCACCAATCAGGGGTTTAATAGTTTCCTGGGCTTTCAGGGGCCCTCCCCTGGGTATTTATAGCTGTGGTGCCTCCCTTCCCCCCTCAATCTGCCCAGGACCCGGAGTTTTGCCCTCCCTCCCTCCCTTTTTGTATCTCTGTTTATTGTAAGTCACAGCTTGGCGGTAAGAAGACGGTGAAAGCGGGGTCAACCCGGGGTAGACCTCCACACAGGACGGTGTTGCAGCACCTCTCGGGTTGGTAAGAAGCCAATCGGTGTCTTTGTTACAGTTAAATTGTTATTTATATAAATAATTTTATAAATAAAGCTGTGGCCGATCCCCACCCACGGAAAAGTTAAATTGTTGTTGTGTCAGTTATTATTTAATTATTTATTGTAGTAAGGGGGAGGGGGAGTTATAGCCTGCTCGGAGCTAATTGGGTCTCAACAGTCTGACATCACACGTGCCTCCATACATCTAACTCTACTCCCGCCCCAAACCATAACCCCAGTAATAAGGCGATTACATGAGGAGGAGGTTTGTTACAGTGTGTCACCCCAGTAATAAGATGATTACATGAGGAGGAGGTTTGTTACTGTGTGTCACCCCAGTAATAAGGTGATTACATGAGGAGGAGGTTTGTTACAGTGTGTCACCCCAGTAGTAAGGAGATTACATGAGGAGGAGGTTTGTTACAGTGTGTCACCCCAGTAGTAAGGAGATTACATGAGGAGGAGGTTCGTTACAGTGTGTCACCCCAGTAGTAAGGAGATTACATGAGGAGGAGGTTTATTACAGTGTGTCACCCCAGTAGTAAGGAGATTACATGAGGAGGATGTTTGTTACAGTGTGTCACCCCAGTAGTAAAGAAATTACATGAGGAGGGGTTTTGTTACAGTGTGTTATCCCAGTAGTAAGGGTATTACATGAGGAGGAGGTTTGTTACAGTGTGTCAACACAGAAGTAAGGTGGGGCGTGTCAAAGGACGGAGCCATTGGGCGAGGTCAAGGGCCGTCAAAATTTCTTTTGTCTAGGGTGGTAAAAATCCTTGCACCAGCCCTGGTAGTAGTAATAGTAGAAGTAGTAGCAGCAGTAGTAGTAGTAGTAGTATATGTAGTAGTAGTATATGTAGCAGTAGTAGTATATGTAGTAGTAGTATATGTAGTAGTATATGTAGTAGTAGTAGTAGAAGTAGTAGTAGTAGTATATGTAGTAGTAGTATAAGTAGTAGTAGTAGTAGTAGCAGTAGTAGTATATGTAGTAGTAGTATTAGTAGAAGTAGTAGTAGTAGTAGTAGTAGTAGTAGTAGTAGTAGTAGTAGCAGCAGCAGTAGTAATAGAAGTAGTAGTAGTATATGTAGCAGTAGTAGTATATGTAGTAGTAGTAGTATATGTAGAAGTATATGTAGCAGTAGTAGTATATGTAGTAGTAGAAATAGTAGTAGCAGTAGTAGTATTAGTAGTATATGTAGTAGTAGAAGTAGTAGTAGTGGCAGCAGTAGTAGTAGTAGTATATGTAGTAGTACATGTAGCAGTAGTAGTATATGTAGTAGTAGTATATGTAGTAGTAGTATATATAGTAGTAGAAGTAGTAGCAGCAGTAGTACTATTAGTAGTATATGTAGTAGTAGAAGTAGTAGTAGTGGCAGTAGTATTAGTAGTATATGTAGTAGTAGAAGTAGTAGTAGTGGCAGTAGTATTAGTAGTATATGTAGTAGTAGAAGTAGTAGTAGTGGCAGTAGTAGTATATGTAGTAGTAGAAGTAGTAGTAGTAGCAGCAGTAGTAGTATTAGTAGTATATGTAGTAGTATAAGTAGTAGTAGTGGCAGCAGTAGTAGTAGTATATGTAGTAGTAGTAGTAGTGCCAGTAATAGTAGTAGTATATGTAGTAGTAGAAGTAGTAGTAGTGGCAGTAGTAGTAGTAGTATATGTAGTAGTAGAAGTAGTAGTAGTGGCAGCAGTAGTAGTAGTAGTATATGTAGTAGTAGTAGCAGCAGTAGTAGCAGTAGTATATGTAGTAGTAGTATTAGTAGAAGTAGTAGTAGTAGCAGTAGTAGTAGTATATGTAGCAGTAGTAGTAGTAGTAGTAGTAGCAGCAGCAGTAGTAGTAATAGAAGTAGTAGTAGTAGAAGTAGTAGTATATGTAGCAGTAGTAGTAATAGAAGTAGTAGTAGTATATGTAGCAGTAGTAGTATATGTAGTAGTAGTAGTACATGTAGAAGTATATGTAGCAGTAGTAGTATATGTAGTAGTAGAAGTAGTAGTAGTAGCAGCAGTAGTAGTATTAGTAGTATATGTAGTAGTAGAAGTAGTAGTAGTGGCAGCAGTAGTAGTAGTAGTATATGTAGCAGTAGTAGTATATGTAGTAGTATATGTAGTAGTATATGTAGTAGTAGAAGAATTAGCAGCAGTAGTACTATTAGTAGTATATGTAGTAGTAGAAGTAGTAGTAGTGGCAGCAGTAGTAGTAGTAGTATATGTAGTAGTAGAAGTAGTAGTAGTGGCAGTAGTAGTAGTAGTATATGTAGTAGTAGTAGTAGTATTAGTAGTATATGTAGTAGTAGTATTAGTAGTAGTAGTAGAAGTAGTTGTAGTGGCAGCAGTAGTAGTAGTAGCAGCAGTAGTAGTATTAATAGTATATGTAGTAGTAGAAGTAGTAGTAGTGGCAGCAGTAGTAGTAGTATATGTAGTAGTAGTAGTAGCAGCAGTAGTATTAGTAGTATATGTAGTAGTAGCAGTGATAGTAGTAGTAATATAAATAGTAGTAATATAAATAGCTTCTGAACAGTCCTTTCATTTTATTGTTTCATTGCACAATATTGATATTAATAACTGAATTTGTTTGACCCCAGAAAGCCTTAACCCCCCCCCCCCTCAGGTTCCAGTCGGTTCTCCAGCCACAAATAACATGCTGCACCAAATAGCTGGTCGTGTGTTTTAGCGACTTACATTGGAAACCTGATTTCAGTGGTATAATTCTATGGAAACACTGTTCACACTGGGCAAAAGACATTTCCTTTTGTGACATTTCATTTTCCCCGGTGTTTTGCTGACCTGAATACATTGAAATGCTTTGAGTTTAGAGCAGAATTCTGTATTGAATAAACAGTTTTATAGACTATAGAAGCACAAGTAATACACTAAACCTCACACACCACCACCTTGGGATTTCATCTGGGGCTGGTAAGGTGTCACGCTTCCTTGCCTCTGTCCTACGTCTGAAATAGGAAGGGCCCAGATTCAATAGTTTCAAGGGGTTACTCTTATGAGTGGGCAAGGTGGGCTAGATTATACAAAGGCCACAAGACACTGAGACATGTGCCTTTTGGTTTCTACCACCTTGGGGACCTAGGGGACTTCCACCACTTTGGTAAAACAAATGGGTTTCCACCACCAATATTTTGTTTTAAGGTCAGTTCTACCCATTCCAGTATACCCTTCCCATTATCTATGGAAACGATGAATGGAGTTTACGTAGGTGAGTAATTATTTTTTCACCCAGTCTGCCCTTTTTAATAATAACATTTTGGTGGTAGCACTGGTTGTAACAACGGTAATGGTGAGGATTAGCTGAGAGTTGTAGTCCTTTACCTGATATGTCACGTGGCAGGGTGGTGTAGCTAACCCCCAATGTTCCCTCTGACCCCACCCACTATCTTTTATCAAGGTAGCTACTCCCATATGCAAAGTTAATCATTAGTGTATTGCAGAGAAACCCTTGTTCAACTTCTTCTCTCTGACAAAATACAATATCCTTCTTCTTGGAGATGAAAAACTTGCACATTTTATCCTCACAGCATAGACAGAAACAGGAACAGTGGCTTGATTGTAGACAGGATTTTACCTAGAATAATACAATACAGGAATATGGGTGCACTACTGTGGTAGATGTATACAATGACATTGGCTATCCCTCAACACTGATGTTAAAATTGAGACATTCGCCAGTGTATCCTTATATGAAGGACACACCAGAGCCCGCACACCAACGCCAAGGTTTCTCAAATTGGTGCGAGACCTAACGCTAATCCTACCAGTGCTTGATAAGCAAAACAGGGGCCAGTGGGCAATTACGGCAGCATTCGGTTGACTCACAACTTCCTCCCAGATACCCTCCAGCGTGACTGAGCACACATGCAATGGGAGGAGGGAGGCAAGCTGCAAGCCCCACCTGAGTTGGCTAAGATAGGTGCCTGGCCTCACAGGTGCTACCTTAATGCTGCCTTGTAGATATTCAAGGCGCATTAATGTTGGAGTTTACACACCTCCAAATATAAAATTTAAACAAACAACAAAAAACGTGGTCTCAAATGGCTGGAGGTGCTCAACCCCAAATGCGGTTGTGCATTTATACTGGGGGAGCAGATCCTGCCCTTGTAGTACGTTGCTAGGGGCGATCCCCAGCATAAAAATGCATACAATGGAGGATGCCTGCAGCGGACTACAAGTGCCACAATAGAATCCTACACCAGATAAACGGTGTGGATGTGTAACAATTAGAATACAATACAGGAATATGGATGCACTACTGTGGTAGATGTAAACAATACATTGGCTATCCCTCAACACTCATGTTAAAATTGAGACATTCGCCAGTGTATCCTTATATGAAGGACACACCAGAGCCCGCACACCAACGCCAAGGTTTCTCAAATTGGTGCGAGACCTAACGCTAATCCTACCCGTGCTTGATAAGCAAAACAGGCACTGGTAGGATTAGCGCTAGGTCTCGCACCAATTTGAGAAACCTTGGCGTTGGTGTGCGGGCTCTGGTGTGTCCTTCATATAAGGATATGCTGGCGAATGTCTCAATTTTAACATGAGTGTTGAGGGATAGCCAATGTCATTGTCTACATCTACCACAGTAGTGCACCCATATTCCTGTATTGTATTATTCTAATTGTTACACATCCACACCGTCTATCTGGTGTAGGATTCTATTGTGGCACTTGTAGTCCGCTGCAGGCATCCTCCATTGTATGCATTTTTATGCTGGGGATCGCCCCTAGCAACAGACTACAAGGGCAGGATCTGCTCCCCCAGTATAAATGCACAACCGCATTTGGGGTTGAGCACCTCCAGCCATTTGAGACCACGTTTTTTGTTGTTTGTTTAGGATTTTACCTAGGTAGAAGACCTGTGGCCTAAGTGTATGTATGCCTACCTACCAAGAGCTAAGCTTAGGCATATGTGGCACTGACAGAAGCCAGGCCCAGACTTTAAAGGGGTTCTCCGCCCCTAGACATCTTAACCCCTATCCAAAGGATAGGGGATAAGTTGTCTGATTGTGGGGGTCCCGCCGCTGGGGACCCCCGCGATCTAGGCTGCGGCACCCCAGACATCCGGTGAAAGGAGCGAACTTCGATTCATACCGGATGACTGGCGATGTGGGGTGGAAACTTGTGACATCACAGCCACGCCCCCTAAATGCAAGTCTATGGGAGGGGGCGTGATGGCCGTCACGCCCCCTCCCATAGACTTGCATTTAGGGGGTGCGGCCATGACGTCACGAGCCTCCGGCGCTGAACCCCATGCTTTAAACGAACAGCGGACATCTTGTACCCTATCCTTTGGCTAGGGGTGAAGTACCCCTTTAACTTGACTTGTCGGCCTAGCAGGAATAGAGTTGAGAGGTGTGTAGCACTGACAAGAACCAAGCCTAAACTTGCTCTAACAGGTTTGGGTCCACCCCTTCTCCTGTAAGAAGGGAATTGGACCAGAGACTTCTGTTACCTTTGGTTGGGAGGATCATGTGACCAAAGCATCATTTATCTGGGTTCAATTTATTTAGGCATAATAACCATTTGTAAGATCTTGGTGTATGCAACAAATATAATTCAGAAGATCCAGAAGAGTCATAGGAAGTGTAGGCAGCATTAGGAAATTATTTCACTGATGTAATAGCAATCAGTACGGCTAAAAACTCATCCTTGCCCCATTGCCACATAAGTTTAAACAGGTAAGCGCAAGGCATTCACAAGAACCTTTACATTCTTCTGTAATAATAACCTATATAAGCACAAAATAAAAAAAAATGTCCGAGTTCTTCCTTGTTGTTTTGTTGCAGTTCTTCCTTAGTTTTTGTTGTTTTGTTGCAGTTCTTCCTTAGTTTTTGTTGTTTTGTTGCAGTTCTTCCTTAGTTTTTGTTGTTTTGTTGCAGTTCTTCCTTAGTTTTGGTTGTTTTGTTGCAGTTCTTCCTTAGTTTTTGTTGTTTTGTTGCAGTTCTTCCTTAGTTTTTGTTGTTTTGTTGCAGTTCTTCCTTAGTTTTGGTTGTTTTGTTGCAGTTCTTCCTTAGTTTTGGTTGTTTTGTTGCAGTTCTTCCTTAGTTTTGGTTGTTTTGCTGCAGTTCTTCCTTAGTGTTGGTTGTTTTGTTGCAGTTCTTCCTTAGTTTTGGCTGTTTTGTTGCAGTTCTTCCTTAGTTTTGGTTGTTTTGTTGTAGTTCTTCCTTAGTTTTGGTTGTTTTGTTGCAGTTCTTTGTTAGTTTTTGTTGTTTTGTTGCAGTTCTTCCTTAGTTTTTGTTGTTTTGTTGCAGTTCTTCCTTAGTTTTTGTTGTTTTGTTGCAGTTCTTCCTTAGTTTTGGTTGTTTTGTTGCAGTTCTTCCTTAGTTTTTGTTGTTTTGTTGCAGTTCTTCCTTAGTTTTTGTTGTTTTGTTGCAGTTCTTCCTTAGTTTTGGTTGTTTTGTTGCAGTTCTTCCTTAGTTTTGGTTGTTTTGTTGCAGTTCTTCCTTAGTTTTGGTTGTTTTGCTGCAGTTCTTCCTTAGTGTTGGTTGTTTTGTTGCAGTTCTTCCTTAGTTTTGGCTGTTTTGTTGCAGTTCTTCCTTAGTTTTGGTTGTTTTGTTGTAGTTCTTCCTTAGTTTTGGTTGTTTTGTTGCAGTTCTTTGTTAGTTTTTGTTGTTTTGTTGCAGTTCTTCCTTAGTTTTGGTTGTTTTATTGCAGTTCTTCCTTAGTTTTGGTTGTTTTATTGCTGTTCTTCCTTAGTTTTGATTGTTTTGTTGCAGTTCTTTCTTAGTTTTGTTGTTTTGTTGCAGTTCTTCCTTAGTTTTTGTTGTTTTGTTGCAGTTCTTCCTTAGTTTTGGTTGTTTTGTTTTGCATCCAAAACCCTCGTTCAGCCAGTAGCATGAGGAGGAGGTTTGTTACAGTCGGCGCTCTAGGCAGCTGCCTATTTTGCCTATAGGCAGAGCCGGCCCTGGACAGAAGCCGTGACAGTAGTGTGAACACAAGCCTAGAATGTTTTGCTCCTCCAGATATCTGTTTCACCGGTTTGCTCTAAGTCTGTCTCTTGAACATGAACATTCATGTTTCCTTTAGGGTTTCCCAGGGGATCTCTCGGGCTGTCACTTTTATTCCTTGTATACACTGTTTGCATTTCAAGGGTACAGGTGTTTCTACATTGAAGACGTCTTTGCAGGAGACAGAGCCATGTCTGGAATTTGTCTAGGAAGCTACATCTGTTCCTCCATCGGCTCGGAAGGAGAACAGCGTCTGTGATTTATGTCTTTGTTGTTGTCTTTGTAGATGCTGTGTCAGGGGTGGTAAAATACTCTGCTGTTTTGGCAGGACTCCTGTATGCTGCGTATAGTCTAAGCAAATATGTGGATGCATCTGTTACCATGGGGAAAGAGAAGAGCTCACGTACACCCTGACAGGCTCCGAATTGTGACTGAAGATGCTGAGAAGGTCAAGGCTTGATATAGAAAAGACACACACACATGGAAGGTCCTGGCATTCAATAAAGCGAGTAGTCTATGGAATCGCCAAAAGTCCAATGCAAGTCTATGGGACTTCGGTAGACCACTCGCTTTAGCTGCCGCAACGTCATTGGGGGAGATTTATCAAAACCTGTCCAAAGGAAATGCAGCCCAGTTGCCCATAGCAACCAATCAGCTCACTTCTTTCATTTTTAACAAGGCCTGTGCAAAATGAAAGTAGCGATCTGATTGGTTGCTATGGGCAACTGGGCAACTTTTCCTTTGCACAGGTTTTGATAAATCTCCACCATTGTGGTTACACTTAAAGGGGTACTCCGGTGGAAAAACATATCTTTTTTTAAATCAACTGGTGCTGGAGAGTTAAGCAGATTTGTAAATGACTTTTATTTAAAAAATCTTTACCCTTTCAGTACTTTTTAGCAGCTGTATGCTACAGAGGAAATTCTTTTATTTTTGAATTTCTTTTTTGTCTTGTCCACAGTGCTCTCTGCTGACACCTGAAGCCCATATCGGGAACTGTCCAGAGCAGGAGAAAATCCCCATTGCAAACCTATGCTGCTCTGGACAGTTCCTGACGCGGACAGAGGTGTCAGCAGAGGGCCCTGTGGAAAAGACAAAAAAGAAATTACATAAGAAAAGAATTTCCTCTGTAGCATACAGCTGCTAAAAAGTACTGGAAGGGTAAAGATTTTTTTAATAGAAGTCATTTACAAATCTGTTTAACTTTCTGCCACCAGTTGATAAAAAAATAATAATAATAATTTCACCGGAGTACCCCTTTAACCCCTTAAGGACCAGGCCATTTTATACCTTAAGGACCGGAGCGTTTTTTGCAATTCTGACCACTGTCACTTTAAACATTAATAACTCTGGAATGCTTTTAGTTATCATTCTGATTCCAAGATTGTTTTTTCGTGACATATTCTACTTTAACTTTTATGGTAACTTGCATCCTTTCTTGGTGAAAAATCCCAAAATTTGATGAAAAAATGAAAATTTTGCATTTTTCTAACTTTGAAGCTCTCTGCTTGTAAGGAAAATGGATATTCAAAATATATATTTTTTGGGTTCACATATACAATATGTCTACTTTATGTTTGCATCATAAAATTTATGAGTTTTTACTTTTGGAAGACACCAAAGGGCTTCAAAGTTCAGCAGCAATTTTGAAATTTTTCACAAAATTTTCAAACTCACTATTTTTCAGGGACCAGTTCAGTTTTGAAGTGGATTTGAAGGGTCTTCATATTAGAAATACCCCATAAAAGACCCCATTATAAAAACTACACCCCCCAAAGTATTCAAAATGACATTCAGTAAGTGTATTAACCCTTTAGGTGTTTCACAGGAATAGCAGCAAAGTGAAGGAGAAAATTCAAAATCTTCATTTTTTACACTCGCATGTTCTTGTAGACCCAATTTTTGAATTTTTGCAAGGGGTAAAAAGGAGAAAATTTTTACTTGTATTTGAAACCCAATTTCTCTCGAGTAAGCACATACCTCATATGTCTATGTTAATTGTTCGGCGGGCGCAGTAGAGGGCTCAGAAGGGAAGGAGCGACAAATGGTTTTTGGGGGGCATGCCGCATTTAGGAAGCCCCTATGGTGCCAGGACAGCAAAAAAAAACACAAGGCATACCATTTTGGAAACTAGACCCCTCAGGGAACGTAACAAGGGGTAAAGTGAACCTTAATACCCTACAGGTGATTCACGACTTTTGCATATGTAAAAAAATATATATATATTTTTTACCTAAAATGCTTGGTTTCCCAAAAATTTTACATTTTTAAAAAGGGTAATAGCGGAAAACACCCCTCAAAAATTGAAGCCCAATATCTCCCGATTCAGAAAACACCCCATATGGGGGTGAAAAGTGCTCTGCTGGCGCACTACAGGTCTCAGAAGAGAAGGAGTCACATTTGGCTTTTTGAAAGCGAATTTTGCTCTGGGGGCATGCCGCATTTAGGAAGCCCCTATGGTGCCAGGACAGCAAAAAAAAAAAAAACACATGGCATACCATTTTGGAAACTAGACCCCTCGGGGAACGTAACAAGGGGTAATTTGAACCTTAATACCCTACAGGTTTTTCACGACTTTTGCATATGTAAAAAAATATATATTTTTTTTACCTAAAATGCTTGGTTTCCCAAAATTTTTACAATTTTAAAAAGGGTAATAGCAGAAAATACCCCCGAGAATTTGAAGTACAATTTCTCCCGATTCAGAAAACACCCCATATGGGGGTGAAAAGTGCTCTGCTGGCGCACTACAGGTCTCAGAAGAGAAGGAGTCACATTTTGCTTTTTGAAAGCGAATTTTGCTCTGGGGGCATGCCGCATTTAGGAAGCCCCTATGGTGCCAGGACAGCAAAAAAAAAAAACACATGGCATACCATTTTGGAAACTAGACCCCTCGGGGAATGTAACAAGGGGTAATTTGAACCTTAATACCCTACAGTTGTTTCACGACTTTTGCATATGTAAAAAAATATATATTTTTTTTTACCTAAAATGCTTGTTTTCCCAGGTAATAGCAGAAAATACCCCCCAAAATTTGTTAGGCAATTTCTCCCGAGTACGGCGATACCCCATATGTGACCCTAAACTGTTGCCTTGAAATACGACAGTGAGAGCGCCATGCGCATTTGAGGCCTAAATTAGGGACTTGCATAGGGGTGGACATAGGGGTATTCTACGCCAGTGATTCCCAAACAGGGTGCCTCCAGCTGTTGTAAAACTCCCAGCATGCCTAGACAGTCAACGGCTATCTGGCAATACTGGGAGTAGTTGTTTTGCAACAGCTGGAGGCTCCGTTTTGGAAACAGTGGCGTACCAGACGTTTTTCATTTTTATTGGGGAGGGGAGGGGGGTTGTGTAGGGGTATGTGTATATGTAGTGTTTTTTATTTTTTTGTGTGTTAGTGTAGTGTAGTGTTTTTAGGGTACAGTCGCACGGGCGGGGGTTCACAGTAGTTTCTCGCTGGCAGTTTGAGCTGCGGCAGAAATTTTGCCGCACCTCAAACTTGCAGCCGGATACTTACTGTAATCCTCCGCCCATGTGAGTGTACCCTGTACATTCACATTGGGGGGGGGGGGGGGGGGGACATCCAGCTGTTGCAAAACTACAACTCCCAGCATGTACGGTCTATCAGTGCATGCTGGGAGTTGTAGTTTTGCAACAGCTGGAGGCACACTGGTTGTGAAACACCGAGTTTGGTAACAAACTCAGTGTTTTGCAACCAGTGTGCCTTCAGCTGTTGCAAAAGCTACAACCCCCAGCATGTACGGACAGCGGAAGGGCATGCTGGGTCTTGTAGTTATGCAACAGCTGGAGGCATACTACTTTGGCTGGGGATGCTGGGGATTGTAGTTATGCAACAGCTGGAGACACACTCTCAGCAGTCACCGACAGCCAACGGGCATGCTGGGAGTTGTAGTTATGCAACCATCAGATGCACCACTACAACTCCCAGCATGCACTTTAGCTGATTGTGCAAGCTGGGAGTTGTAGTTATACAACAGCTGAAGGTACACTTTTCCATAGAAAGAATGTGCCTCCAGCTGTTGCAAAACTACAAGTCCCAGCATGCCCATAAGGGAATGCTGGGAGTTGTGGTGGTCTGCCTCCTGCTGTTGCATAACTACAGCTCCCAGCATGCCCTTTTTGCATGCTGGGAGCTGTTGCTAAGCAACAGCAGGAGGCTGTCACTCACCTCCAACGATCCTTGCCGCACAGGTCAGTCCCGTCGCCGCTGCTCCTGGGGCCCCGATCCCAACATTGACGCCGGGGATCGGGGTCCCCAGCACCCGGGGTGCACGTCCCGCACCCGCTCACGTCCTCCGGAAGAGGGGCGGAGCGGGTTGCGGGAGTGACACCTGCAGCAGGCGCCCTGATTGGTCGGCCGGTAATCCGGCCGACGAATCAGGGCGATCGTGAGGTGGCACCAGTGCCACCTAACCCCTGCCGGGTCTGGCTGTTCGGGGCCGTCTCTGACGGCCCCGATCAGCCAGTAATTCCGGGTCATCGGGTCACTGGAGACCCGATTGACCCGGAATCCGCCGCAGATCTGCGGCCATCGCCGACATGGGGGGTCATAATGACCCCCCTGGGCGATATGCCCCGATGCCTGCTGAACGATTTCAGCAGGCATCGGGCACCGGCTCCGCTCCAGATGGTTGCGGGGGGCCGGTAAAACACATGACGTTCTCATACGTCATGTGTCCTTAAGGACTCGGAAATGGAGACGTATGAGAACGTCATGTGTCCTTAAGGGGTTAAATGAGGTTGCACATTGGATGCAGAAGACCAGTCAGAGATCAAAGACAGTCATTTTAAAGCAGTGGTCTGCAACTGTGCCCCTCCAGATGTTGCAAAACTTCAACTCCCAGCAGCCGTTGGCTGTCCGGGCATGCTGGGGGTTGAAGTTTTGCAACATCTGGAGGGGCACCGTTTAAGACCACTGTTTTAAAGGGATACTCCCGTGGAAAGTTTTTTTTTTTTTTTATCAACTGTTGCCAGAAAGTTAAACAGATTAGTAAATTACTTCTATAAAAAAAAAAATCTTAATCCTTCCAGTACTTATTAGCTGCTGAATACTACTGAGGAAATGGTTTTCTTTTTGGAACTCAGAGCTCTCTGCTGACATCTCTGTCCATTTTAAGAACTGTCCAGAGTAGGAGAAAATCCCTATAGCAAACATATGCTGCTCTGGACAGTTCCCAAAATGGACAGAGATGTCAGCAGAGAGCTCTGTGGTCATGATGTCAGCAGAGAGCTCTGTGTTCCAAAATGAAAACCATTTCCTCTGTAGTATTCAGCAGCTAATAAGTACTGGAAGGGTTAAGATTTTTTAATAGAAGTAATTTACAAATCTGTTTAACTTTCTGGCACCAGTTGATTTAAAAAAAAAAAAAAAAACGTTTTTCACTGGAGTACCCCTTTAAAGATTCTCTAACGTTCTACAAATGAATTTAGAATATTTTTTTTAGTCATTTCACAATCCAGACTATTCGAAAACCTTGTACCTACTGGTTTCCAGATAAATGCAATGTTACCGTACACCGATCAGCTATAACATTAAAGAGGTAAATGTTTTCAAATCAACTGGTGCCAGAAAGTTAAACAGCTTTGCAAATTACTTCTATTTAAAAATATTAAGCATTCCAGTACTTATCAGCTGCTGTATACTACATAGAAAGTTCTTTTCTTTTTGAATTTCCTTTCTGTCTGACCACAGTGCTCTCTGCTGACACCTCTGTCCATGTCAGGAACTGTCCAGAGCAGGAGAGGTTTGCTATGGGGATTTTCTCCTGCTCTGGCAGTTCCTGACTAGTGTTGAGCGGCATAGGCCATATTCGAATTCGCGAATATTCGCGAATATATGGACGAATATTCGTTATATATTCGCGAATATTCGCATATTCGTTATATTCTCGTTTTATTTTCGCGTATGCGAAAATACGCGTATACGAAATTAACATATGCGACTCTTTCGCATATACGAAAATTAGCATATGCTAATTTTCGCATATGCGAATTTTCGCACGCCAGTCTCACACAGTAGTATTACAGCCTTCTTTACACCACACAAGCTGGAAGTAGAGAGGGGTGATCACTGTGATGTGTACTGTTTTGAAGAAAAAAAAAAAAACGAATATTCGTAATTACGAATATATAGCGCTATATTCGCGAATATGCGATATTCGCGAATAATATTGGAATTGCGAATATTCGCGAGCAACACTATTCCTGACATGGACAGAGGTGTCAGCAGAGAGCACTGTGGCCAGACTGAAAAGAATTACACAACTTTCTATGTAGTATACAGCAGCTGATAAGTGCTGGAAGAATTAAGATTTTTAAATAGAAGTAATTTACAAATTTGTTTAACATTCTGGCACCGGTTGATTTGAAAACATTTTTTTCCCACCGGATTACCCCTTTAAAACCACTGATAGGTGAAGTGACTAACATTATTAGTGTTGAGCGGCATAGGCCATATTCGAATTCGCGAATATTCGCGAATATATGGACGTATATTCGTCATATATTCGCGTATATTCGCATATTCGTTATATTCTCGTTTTATTTTCGCGTATGCGCAAATTCTAACATATGTGAATATTATCATGTACAAAATTAACATATGTAAAAATTCGCATACGCGAAAATTAGCAAATGCTAATGTTCGCATATGCGAACTTTCGCACACCAGTCTCACACAGTAGTATTACAGCCTTCTTTACACCACACAAGCTGGAAGCAGAGAGGGATGATCACTGTGATGTGTACTGTGAAGAAAAAAAAAATAATAATAATATTCGTAATTACGAATATATAGCGCTATATTCGCGAATAATATTCGAATTGTGAATATTCGCGAGCAACACTAAACATTATTTGGTGGCAATGGTCATGTGGAGGGATGTTTTAAGGCAAAAAATGGACAGTCAGTTCTGGAAGTTGATGTTGGAGGCATGAAAATTTTTAAAAATTGTGATGACTAGATGGTTGGATCATAGCAGCTCCAACACAGCAGGTCTGATGGGGTGTTTTCGGTATGCGGCGGTTAGTACTTACCTAAAGTGATCCAAGGAAGGCAACTGAGGCCGTGGTGTCCAAGGCTCATTGATGTGCATGGTAAGGGTGTTGGTTAGGTCATTTGACGTGATTCAACATTTCCTGACCAATCAGAGTGCCCATGCCGACCCCTTTCCACTACCAAAAGTGCATCAAAATTGGAGCATGGGGTAAAGGAAGAAGGCAACATTTTTTTTTTCTTCATATAGAGCAATCGGGAAACTTCAATCGAGGGAAGGGATCAGGAATTCAAACGGCGCCGACCAGGAACAGGACATCAGCAGTGATAAAGGTAAGTACTTTTATTAACCGACATGCAACGCGTTTTGCTGCGCATGCACAGCGAAACGCATTGCATGTCTGTCAATAAAAGTGTGGTAAGCTTGGGGGTGTAGGACATATGGGGTGTAGCTGTGCAGTGACTAAAGGCAGTTTGGTTAACCCTTAACACTCGTGACACCAGGGTGAGGGCTCCTCTGTATATACTTGTCCTATCACCACTTGTCCCAAGAGCGATAGGTAGGGATAATAAATGATTGTCCACAACCGGAGGTTTCAGAAACCTGTTGGAACTTTTACTGCAGGTTTTAAAGTTATACAGGAACAGTCTTTGTATCAGAGTCTATTGGGATCCTGACAGTTGGCTGGGACCTTGTGAGTTTTAAGCTCAGGAGATTTATATGCGCTGTGGATTTAGGGGATCGAGTTTAGGTCCATCAGTCACGCAGACTTTAGAAGGGAGTTGTATTGTAACTCACGATTTGGTAAGTTGAGGTATTATCAGGCTTCGGCCTGGTCTTGTCTTTGAAAGTTGCACGGATCTCTCTTCTCTGCTAGTCCGGAACCCAAGAGAGCGAGGATTGGCTGGCAGCTCCCTTATATGGGCAGGGGCTGGCCTTGAGCTCATTGGTCCATACCATCTGTCAGTCACTTTACACAAGGGATTATGGTCTAAACATGTGACCACACACGTGACCTAGGAAGGTCCTTTAACATACCCTAAGAGAATTAACATTAGTCACATGACCTAAGGTCCTGCAACACTATATATACAATTAAATACACACAAACGCCACAAAATTAAAGAAGGAAGAGGTGACTAGGGGCTGTCCCACCAGGAGGACCCTACTGGAACGGAGTAACTCTGGATTTGGGGACCACCATACAAGGTACGGTATACCATACGGTACCAGGACACCACAAAAGTACCTATCTTTATCACCGCTGATATCCTGTTCCTGATCCCTTCCTTTGATTAAAGTTTCCCGATTTCTCTATTCACATGCAGGAAAGCTGCGGACTGGACCCCTTTACTACTATACACGCGATCCATTGTTGTGTATGTGGTTACACAACCAGGACCTTGTGTCCTGGCCTCATGTGGGTGTTACTGTGACACGTATCATCTACCTAAACTAGTGTTGAGCGCGAATATTCGAAATGCAAATTTCTACAGCGAATATCGGCACTTTGCGATTTCGCGCATATTTAGAATATCGTGATATATTCGTAGTGATAAAAAAAATTCTGCTAATTTTTATGCAAATTTATGCAAGTATCGGCACCTCCAGACTGGACACTGATCCCTCCGCTCTTTTAGGTTGAAACATATAATTGCGCATGTGCACAATGCGAATTTCATTACGAATTTTGGCATGAAAAAAAAATGAATATAGCAAATATGCGAATTTCGCGAACATAGGACGAATATTCCTCCATACATTTGCGAAATTTTGCGAATTTGAATATGGCCCATGCCGCTTATCACTAACCTAAACATCACACCACGTCCACCATGGTAGCGGGATCCCCTAATGGCAGTGGTATCTTTCAGTAGGATAATGTCCCTGCCACATTGCTTAAATTCGTTCAAGAATAGGAAACATGACAAGAAGATCAAGGTGGCGACTTGTCCTCCAGATTTCCAAGATCTCAATCAATCGCTTCTCGGCCTTTTGGCTAAGATAAAGTGTAGTATCTGTTCTTATCAGTGGTTTAGTCTTTGGCCATTGATGCTGCATGGAGGGAGCAGGTGTACCAGGGCGTTCTGAGGAATCAGCTCAACGGCTGCCCCAATATGACCTGTTTCCTCCGGGTCTCGCCATGAGGTTGGGGGGTGTAAAGCTGAGGTACTTTTGTGCCTCGGGGAGTGGTGACCCTGAGGTGTTGAAACTCACTGGGTGTTATAACTCACTGAGTGAACGCACTGCACCATATACTCGTCACCTTTGGCACTCACCCTTGGTATCCCGGCCTTCTGGCTAGGATCAGGGAAATTCTTATAGATCTGGCCGGATGACCGGACTGTATATCTGCACTCATTCAGTTATTTTATTTTTTTTTGTATGTCACTGTGCCATGTTTCGTGTTTTTGTTTGTACACAGGATTTGTCAGGATGTGGTAGCCCTTCTGGATATCCCTCCTGGCGGTCTAGGGTAGGTGTGTGTGGCCATCAGGTTCCTCACCTCCCTGCAACCCCTGGGCATCTTGGCTTTGGTCAAGATGCCACCAGTATACGGCTCCTCGGCTGATACCTTGGTTAACGCCTAGGTTGAAACCAGGAGCATTTTCGGTCCCTTAGTAGCTTCGGCGAAAAGAGACATCGAACCTGGATCCTTGCAGGTGCCTTTTGGCCCGGAGGTGAAGGGTAGGTTTGTTGGGGGGCCTCTTTCCTGTTGGAGAAGGGCTTAGTGATAGACCTCATCCTTTGTGCATGTTTTTTAGTGTGACATGTTTGCACTTTTTCATGCACTTTGGGTTATAGAGAGCGCTTGCCTCGGCTCTAAAAATAACAAAAAAAAAGGCAAAAAAAAAAATTATTGAGATGCAGATAAGTGCTTGGCCAGCATTCTTGGGACTATTAATGTTTGCCGAATTAGCAGGATTTCTAATTCATGGGATCAGAGTACAAAATTCAGGTTACCTGCAGCCACCTCCATAGGAAGTTTTGGCAAGTCGGAACCAAAAACTTTTTATATGTTCTACATCTTTGGCAAAACATTAACCTTTCTGATATACTTCATTAAAAAAAATGTATCTCCTTTTTATAGAAATCATGGCTTATAAAAAATAAAAAAATAAAAAAATAAAAAAAAAGACCACTAGGAGTCCCCATACCATCCAAAATATAATCCAGCTGCAGCATCATCTTTGTCCCAGCTGAAACACAGGCAGGAACAGGAAGTGAGGGCGGGACTAGAACGCCTCTGTGCTCACTCCTGTCCTGTCTATCAGACTCTTGTTTAAAAACAGAGAGGAGGGGGATACAGAGCAGCCTACAGTGATTGGATGAAGAGACCCAGCACAGCACAGCAGACTCAGGGAGGAAGTGAATGCATGGAGAGTGAAGGCGGGCTTGTTTCAGACACAGCGTTTCTGAGCAGTGGATGTTCAAATGAGTGAGCAGCAGAATGAAGGAATTTGTGATCCAATTACAGAAGTAAGACACATGAAAAAGACTTGAAAGAATCTACATGACCTAGTGAGTAACAGACATAACAAGTATGCTTTAGGCTCACGAGACAATATCTATATAGATGCATTAATAAATGTATTAATTATTATGATTTAATGCAGAATCCAGACTAAAAAATAATGTTTATTTTTATACTAAATTTGAAAGTAAAATTGAAAATAACAAGCCAGATTGAAATCATCAAGAGAATTTTACTAAAACAAATGCAGGCCAAACATTTCCATAATCTCCTCCCTCTGGGATAGAATGTGAAATATAGATTAATGTAAATTCCCATAGAAAATGGCAATCGCTGGAAGTGTCACATTTCTGATGTACCGGAATCCAAATCTTCTTATTAAATATTCCTTTTAAATTGAAATGCCATCAGGAACTCTTATTTATGAAGACAAAGGGTTAAAGGGGTTCTCTGGTGGAAAATATATATATATTTTTTCATCAGCTGGTGCCAGAAAGTTAAACAGATTTGTAAATGATTTCTATTAAAAAATCTTTACCCTTCCAGTACTTATTAGCAGCTGTATGCTACAGAGGAAATTCTTTTCTTTTTGAATTTCTTTTTTGTCTTGTCCACAGTGCTCTCTGCTGACACCTGATGCCCGTATCAGGAACTGTCCAGAGCAGGAGAAAATCCCCATAGCAAACCTGTGCTGCTCTGGAAAGTTCCTGACATGGACAGAGGTGTCAGCAGTGAGCACTGTGGACAACACAAAAAAGAAATTCAAAAAGAAAAGAATTTCCTTTGTAACATACAGCTGCTAATATGCTAATAAGTACTGAAAGGATTAAAGGACATCTGTAGTCCCCTTCGGATAAGGCATAAGTTATAGATCCCAAGGGGTTCAAGCGCTGGGGCACCCCAGGATCTCCAGGACGGGGCCGCGGCAGTATGCTGGAAAGGGGGCGTTCCGTTCCCGCATGAAGAGGTGGCTGACATGCCCCCTCCATGTACCCCATAGAGATACATGGAGGGGGCGTCTTTCTGCTGGGGACTAAACTGCACGTCATGCAGACTGCCGGGGGCCCCAGCGCTCGGACCCCTCACAATCTATAACTTATCTGCTATCCTTTTGATAGGGGAAAGTTATGTTACGCTGGAGTATTCCTTTAAGATTATTAAATAGAAGCAATTTACAAATCTGTTTAACTTTCTGGCACCAGTTTATTTAAAAAAAAAAAAAAACAGAATACCCCTTTAATGGCTTATAAGTGGAGGTCCGCAGGTTGAAGACCACTGGTATTGGAGGTTATACTCACGTGTCCCCGCCGCTTCGGACCTTCACCGCTCGTCACCGCTGCCCTGGATGTCGCCTTCCATTGCTGTCGCCGCGTCCCGGGGTGTCCCCGACGCTCCGGCAAGCCCTCTGCTTCCCCGGCATCCTCGCTCTCCGTCGCCGCCATCACGTCGCTACGCACGCCGCTCCTATTGGATGACGGGACGGCGTGCGCGATGACGTGATGACAACGATGGAGAGTGCCGACGATGCAGGGGATCCCAAAGAGGACACGCTGGAGCCCCGAGGACAGGTAAGTGATCGTCAGCGGACCACACGGGGCACCGTAAACGGCTATCCGGTGGCAGCTGAAGCAGTCTGCACTGCCGGATAGCCGTTTATGCGATGGCCCCGACATACAAAAGCATCATATGTTGATGCTGCCTTCAACATGCGATGGCCTCTGAGAGGCCATCGTATGTTGAAATGATCGTAGGTCGGGGGGTCACCGTATTTATTTTGGTGACTTTGTGCTACTCACTACCGTATTGCTCCGACTGTCTCAGTTGTATCGGGACCCAAGCTTCCTGCTTGTTGCAGAAGTTGGGCTCCATAGACTTACTATACAACTCAACTCTTGAAGGGGGATGAGGAGAACAGCGAGCCATGGAGTGAAGCTCTGAGCAGGATAGAACACCCACACCATGACAAACCAAAAATGTTCTCTCTCTCTCTCTGTGATGCTTTAAAGGGACCAGAACCTTGCGTTACAGGGGTTCGCTTCACAGCCAGGTACGGACCCTCTGATGAGTGGTCTGCCAAGCCTACATACACAATGACACATTTTTGGTCGTATCAACAGCAAACAGACATGCAGCCAGAGTGACCACTGGGTTTTCGTTGACCTCTCCCACCAAGGCCATTTAGTTTGGTGCGGTAGCCACCTCTAGGAAAAGTCATGGTTATTCTAAACTTCTTTCATTTAAGAATTATGGAGGCCATTGTGCTCTTGGGAACTTTCAGTGCAACAGAATTGTTTTTGGACCCTTCTTTAGATCTGCGCTTCCACACAATCCTTTCTCTGAGCTCTACAAGCAGTTCTTCCCTCCTCATGACTTGTTTTTTTTTTTTGCTCTGATGTACATTGTCAGCTGTGAGACCTTATATACACAAGGCTGTGTCTTGTCCAATCGGCTGAATTTACCACAGGTGACTCTCACGGTGGAGAAACATCACGCAAATGATCAGGAGAAATGGGAGCAGCCGGCGCTAAATATCATGTGTCATAGCAAAGGGTCTGAATACTTATGTTCTTTTTTCCTTTTAATACATTTGCAACAATTTCACAAAACTTTATGTGGATGTGGAGACGCACAAAACACACAGATGCATGTGCACATACAAAAATCAGAAAAATGTAGTACGGCTCAACAATTAGATAATCCGAGGTATGATTGGATATAACCTATAAATAAATTAGATGTCATTAAAGGGGTACTCCGCTGCTCAGCGTTTGGAACAAACTGTTCAGAACGCTGGAGCCGGCGCCTGAAGCTCTTGATGCCATAGCCCCGCCCCCTCATGATGTCACGCCCCCTCCCATAGACTTGCATTGAGGGGGTGGAGTGTGACATGAGGGGGCGGGACTATGGCGTCACAAGCTTTATTAAAACCTATTATAGTAGTATGCATTTATATATCTGCTGATTATTTTATACAATTGTATCACTACTTTCCTGTCACAAGGGCCCTTGTAAGAAGCATTTCAAGGTCCTGGAGTGGCCTAGCCAGTCTCCAGATCTCAACCCCATAGAAAACCTTTGGAGGGAGTTGAAAGTCCTTGTTGCCCAGTGACAGCCCCAACACATCACTGCTCTAGAGGAGATCTGCATGGAGGAATGGGCCCTGGGTCAGGATTAATACATTTGTATTATATGTATTTATTTTAATAAAACCTATATGTATTTGAAGCACGGTCTCTCAGCTCAGTAAATTTTATCATGTAATACAGGTGATAGCCTTTAGGTTTTGGATATATTTGTTTTCTAGTACATGTGCACATACAGTCGGGCAAAAAAGTATTTAGTTAGCCACCAATTGTGCAAGTTCTCCCACTTAAAAAGATTAGAGAGGCTGTAATTTTCATCATAGCTATTCCTCAACTATGAGAGACAGAATGAGAAAAAAAATCCATAAAATCACACTGTCTGTTTTTTTAAAGAATTTATTTGCAATTTATGGTGAAAAATAAATATTTGGTCAATAACAAAAGTTCATCTCAATACTTTGTTATATACCCTTTGTTGGCAATGACAGAGGTCAAACGTTTTCTGTAAGTCTTCACAAGGTGATGTCTTGCATGGAGCCCTAGATCGAGGGAGATTATCAGTGGTCTTGTATCTCTTCCATTTTCTAATAATTGCTCACACAGTTGATTTCTTCACACCAAGCTGCTTGCCTATTGCAGATTCAGTCTTCCCAGCCTGGTGCACGTCTACAATTTTGTTTCTGGTGTCCTTCGACAGCTCTTTGGTCTTGGCCATAGTGGAGTTTGACTCTGAGGTTGTGGACAGGTGTCTTTTATACTGATAACAAGTTCAAACAGGAGCCATTAATACAGGTAACGAGTGGGGGACAGAGGAGACTCTTAACCCTTTAACGACGCAGGACGTATATTTACGTCCTGCGCCGGCTCCTGCGATATGAATCTGCATCACATCGCGTCGGTCCCGGCACTCATCAACGGCCGGGATCCGCGGCTAATACCACACATCGCCGATCGCGGCAATGTGCGGTATTAACCCTTTAGAAGCGGCGGTCAAAGCTGACCGCCGCTTCTAAAGCGAAAGTGAAAGTATCCCGGCTAGTCAGTCGGGCTGTTCGGAACCGCCGCTGTGAAATCGCGGCGTCCCGAACAGCTTTCAGGACACCGAGAGGGCCCTTACCTGCCTCCCTCGGTATCCGATCGACGAATGACTGCTCTGTGCCTGAGATCCAGGCAGGAGCAGTCAAGCGCCGATAATGCTGATCACAGGCGTGTTAATACACGCCAGTGATCAGCATAGGAGATCAGTGTGTGCAGTGTTATAGGTCCCTATGGGAGAGATCAGTGTGTGCAGTGTTATAGGTTCCTATGGGACCTATAACACTGCAAAAAAAAAAAGTGTTAATAAAGGTCATTTAACCCCTTCCCTAATAAAAGTTTGAATCACCCCCCTTTTCCCATAAAAAAAATTAAACAGTGTAAATAAAAATAAAAATAAACAAATGTGGTATCGCCGCGTGCGGAAATGTCCGAACTATAAAAATATATTGTTAATTAAACCGCACAGTCAATGGCGTACGCGCAAAAAAATTCCAAAGTCCAAAAAAGCGTATTTTGGTCACTTTTTATACCATTAAAAAATGAATAAAAAGTGATCAAAAAGTTCGATCAAAACAAAAATCATACCAATATAAACTTCAGATCACGGCGCAAAAAATGAGTCCTCATACCGCCCTGTACGTGGAAAAATAAAAAAGTTATAGGGGTCAGAATAGGACATTTTTAAACGTATACATTTTCCTGCATGTAGTTATGATTTTTTCCAGAAGTACGACAAAATCAAACCTATATAAGTAGGGTATGATTTTAACCGTATGGACCTAAAGAATAATGATAAGGTGTCATTTTTACCGAAATATGCACTGCGAAGAAACGGAAGCCCCCAAAATTTACAAAATGGCGTTTTTTCTTCGATTTTGTCGCACAATGATTTTTTTTCCCGTTTCATCGTGAATTTTTGGGTAAAATGACTGATGTCACTGCAAAGTAGAATTGGTGACGCAAAAAATAAGCCATAATATGGATTTTTAGGTGGAAAAGTGAAAGGGTTATGATTTTTAAAAGGTAAGGAGGAAAAAACGGAGGAGTCCTTAAGGGGTTAAAGAAGAAGTTACAGGTCTGTGAGAGACAGAAATCAGAAATCTTGCATGTTTGTAGGTGACTAAATACTTATTTTCCACCATAATTTGCAAATAAATTCTTGAAAAATGATGGATTGATTGACAATTTGATTTTATGGATTTTTTTTTCTCATCATGTCTCTCATCTTTTTAAGTGGGGGAACTTGCACAATTGGTGGCTGACTAAATCCTTTTTTTTTTTTTTTGCCCCACTGTATGTATATACAGATATGCATACACACATAATACATACACATACATATATTCAGATCTCTGTACACACACAATACATACACATATGTATATTAAATGCACAGTATATAGCAATAATGACAGCCTGGACATGACCTTGGAGTGACCATGGATCCTGAAGTCCATATCTGCTTTTAGACTATTCTCTCCAGGGATAATTCTGTTATGTGATCATACAAAGCAATGGAGTCTAAAAATACTGACCCCTGATCTCTAAACAGAGTGTCTAATGTAAACCGTATACCCCCAAGTACCACATAGATATCAGCCATTCCATACGGAGCTTTGGCAAACTTAGCTCTGCTACGTCTGTATAGTGTGTGACATTGGTCTGAGCAGCCAGGACACGGGAACACATGTTCTTTGACATTTCGGCCATGTTTCTGGGTGCGTGGCATCACTTTTAGCTGGGATGACCTTTATGGCGTCTACAGCTCCTGGTTTTAGTAGCATCAGAGGGTTTCCCCGGTGTCTATTTAAGGAATGGAATACACAGCGAACAGGCGGCAGGAGGAATATGTCACAGAGATGACACCATAGGGGGTCATTATATTCCAACAATTCCTGTAGAATCCACTGTGAACTGTCTGGACATGAGACATATGGTACGAGAAGATCTCAGCCTGGACACTACAAGTCATACAGAAAGAGCCGCATGAAGGCGGCAGCTTACGTTTAAGATTTTACATGACATAGAATAAAACTATGGAAACAAATTAGACACATTGGACGTGGCTGGACGCGTCATTTTAATAACACAAATAAGTTCCAGATTTTAGTTGTTAAATCCTGGATGATGTGTAGTGACAGCGATTCTATCCTGAAACCTTCTCTAAACAAGGAGATATTTTCATTGATTCGAATCCTTGGATTTGTTACCATGGACACAAAGATCACTGACATATATACTCCGACTTATCAGCTGAATTGTCTGTGCGTATATGACATTTATCCTGCCCTCCTGACTGTACACAGAATATCTATCTATCTATCTATCTATCTCATATCTATCTATCTATCTCATATCTATCTATCTCATATCTATCTATCTCATATCTATCTATCTCATATCTATCTATCTCATATCTATCTATCTATCTCATCTCTATCTATCTCATCTCTATCTATCTATTTCATATCTATCTATCATCTATCTATCTATCTATCATCTATCTATCTATCTATCTATCTATCTCATATCTATCTCATATCTATCTCATATCTATCTATCTCATATCTATCTATCTATCTAGCAACAGAAGAATGCAGCAGCACACTGCCAGCACAAGGATATAGGTGAAACATGAACATGCAGATAAAACATGGAGAGCTATACAGCTATGGTGTAATAGATGCAAATGTGAAACTATGAAATAGTGAGGCACTTAGCTCGCAAATTTGTCTCCGCCGGCGGTCAAATAGCTTGGACCGTCCCGCCGCGATAAGGTGGCCTCATTGGGACGGACCCTACACTGTGAATATGCCTCTGTGTGAACAGTTCAATAAGCATGGCAGGGTCTGGAACTGGAACATCCAAGACACCTTATATACACACCTGATAGAGGTGGGTGGGGTGCAAGGCCAACATGGAGGTAGCCACTCCCCCGTATGTGCAATACAGACAAAGAATAAGTCAGCCAGCACTTTAGTTGATACCAAACTATTATATGGACCTGGCCTGCAGGTGCACGCTACTAGGCTAAATATACAGCAACAGAAGAATGCAGCAGCACACTGCCAGCACAAGGATATAGGTGAAACATGAACATGCAGATAAACATGCATCCTGGCTGACTTATTCTTTGTCTGTATTGCACATGCGGGGGAGTGGCTACCTCCATGTTGGCCTTGCACCCCACCCACCTCTATCAGGTGTGTATATAAGGTGTCTTGGATGTTCCAGATCCTGCCATGCTTACTGAACTGTTCACACAGAGGCATATTCACAGTGTAGGGTCCGTCCCAATGAGGCCACCTTATCGCGGTGGGACGGTCCAAGCTATTTGACCGCCGGCGGAGACAAATTTGCTCACTATCTCATAGTTTCACATTTGCATCTATTACACCATAGCTGTATAGCTCTCCATGTTTTATCTGCATGTTCATGTTTCACCTATATCCTTGTGCTGGCAGTGTGCTGCTGCATTCTTCTGTTGCTGTATATCTAGCCTAGTAGCGTGCACCTGCAGGCCAGGTCCATATAATAGTTTGGTATCAACTAAAGTGCTAGCTGACTTATTCTTTGTCTGTATCTATCTATCTATCTCATATCTATCTCATATCTATCTATCTATCTATCTATCTATCTATCTCTCTATCTATCTCATATCTATCTATCTCATATCTCTCTCATATATATCTATCTATCTCATATCGATCTATCTCATATCTATCTATCTATCTCTCATATCTATCTATTTCATATCTATCTATCTATCTTTCTATCTTTCTCATATCTATCTATCTATCATCTATCTCATATCTATCTCTCATAAGCTATATATCTATCTATTTATCTATCTTATATCTATCTTAGATGTATCTATTTTCATACCTATGTATCATCTACCAATTATAGATGTTTTTTATTCTAAGATACTTTTTCACCCGTTGCCGTGCGGTTGCCTAGTGACCAATAAACATAGCAATAAGGAGGCCGCTGATCCTTTTGATGTTCCATAGTGATTGTCCTCCTTTAGGAATGTTACAATGTATTTAGCTTACACTTGTTTATAAAGGTTAATGGGCGCAAATTCTTCCAACATTAGATATCGCTATAGTACCCAGTGACAGAATAAAGGTATATATATATATATATATATATATATATATATATATATATATATATATATATATAATGTATATGTCTGCTCCTGGTGCCCGGCAATAAATACACCATAACAACCCAACCAATATTTTAGAGATGTTTTATCATCAAAGCATATCTCCTCTTTTTACCTTAAAGGAGTACTCCGGGATCTGAAAACGTATGCCCTATCCAAAGGATAGGTGATAAGTGTCAGATTGTGGAGGGTCTAGCCGCTGGGCCCCTCACGATCTCCCGTACGGGGCAGTCTGCAGAAAGAGGGTGTGTCGACCACCGCACAAAGCAGCGGCAGACACCCCCTCAATACAACTCTATGGGAGACGGAGCGCTGCATTCGGCAATCTCCAGCTCTGCCATATGCTGTGGTTGACACGCCCTTTACGCGGACTGCTGGGGCTCCATACGTGAGATTGTGGGGGGCCCCAGTGGTCGGAACCCACGCGATCTGAAACTTATATACAATGGATACATTTTCAGATCCTGGAGTACTCCTTTAATTTGTTAATAATCATCAATAAAAATATTTCCTGTTTTGGGTTTACAACCCTTATGCAGACCTATGTGTCTCCATGGTTACAGACTACAATCCCTGCGTAGTCTGGTCCTGCAGTCATGTGTTTTTCTTGGTGTATCTAGTTCTTGCTAGTAATTTTAAAGAAATGATGTTGACTTTTTCATCGAATAATTTTTTTTTTATATATTTTTTGCAGGTTTCGATTGCTATGTGGAAATTCAGGTACAATACCCTGGAAGAGAACATGAGGCGAAAAGCAGCAGGGTAAGTGTGTTATTTATTACCAAAATACCCTATATAAAGGGATTATCCAGGATGAAAATAACAGTTCCCCCCCCCCCCAGAAACAGCACCACACCTGTCATCAGGTTGTGTTTGGTATTGCAGCTCAGTTTCATATAAGTGAATGCATCCGAGTTGTAATGCCACATAGATGCCCCATTGCATGACTACATAATTTATCAGTGAACTCTACTGCCACATTGTTAGCCAGTGATGGTGGGCGTCAGCAGCAGATAGCAGCTGACACACACCATGTATGGAGCTGGCTTTGTTTCTGAGCACATCACATACTCCCTAAGTAAGAACAATGGATGTCACCAAGATGTTAAAAAGATACTTGTTTCATAATAATTTGAGTACATAAAGAGACAAAATTATGACAATTTTTTTTAGAACAGATTACAGTGGTACCTCAACAATGACCTCAACATACAATTTTTTCAAATCTTTTCTGGATCATTGTATATTGAACCCAGAATCAACATACAATGCTACGGACAGTCCAGATCTGTGAAACGTATTAATGACTGCAAAACTGACTAATCAGAATAGGCATTATACCGGTAAAACCCCTGTATTACTGAAGCGTATGCACTGACTGGTGTCTGGTAGTGCCCCCTACAGTACAGGGAGGTACTACATGTTCTTTACGACTCTACCTGTGCCAGGGTTAGCTGCTTCTGTGGACACCAGGTGGGGGTGGCTCCATGTTACTTTTTAGGACTCTGTGTACTGTACAGGATCCTGAAGAAGCTCTTTATTACTTTTATATGTAAGGATTTACTTTACAGTATCTGTATAAGTTATCTACTTATTTTTCTTTAAATGGGTACTCCGATGGAAAACTTTTTTTTTTTTATTTATTTTTATTAACTGGTGCCAGAAAGTTAAACAGATTTGCAAATGACTTCTATTAAAAATTCTTAATCCTTCCAGTACTTATTAGCGGCTGTATACTACAGAGAAAATTATTTTCTGTCATGACCACAGTGCTCTCTGCTGACACCTCTGTCCATTTTAGGAACTGTCCAAGATTTTTTAATAGAAGTAATTTACAAATCTATATTCAAGACGTTCGGCACTGCTTACTTCTGTACCTTCAGCGAACGGATTCTAAGTCGCTATAGCGGTGATGGATGTGATGGTGCTCGGACACATGTAAGAAATTAACCTTGGTACACTTGATAGAAGAATGAAAAAGTCGGCACTCACCAATATTCCAATTCAGCAATATTTATTTCACATATTCACAACCTAGTACATATGCACAGGAGGACAGCAGATGGTAACGGGGGGGGGGGGTATCACAGAGAGGCAACACCGGGGTTTCGCACTGGATAGTGCTTCAATGGGCCCGTTGAAGCACTAACCAGTGCGAAATCCCGGTGTCTCCTCTCTGTGATACCCCCCACGGTACCATCTGCTGTCCTCCCGTGCATATGTACTAGGCTGTGAATATGTGCAATAAATATTGCTGAATTGGAATACTGGTGAGTGCTGACTTTTTCATTCTTCTATCAAGTGAATTAATATACAAATCTGTTTAACTTTATGGCATCAGTTGACTTGAAAAAAAGTTTTCCGCCGGAGTACCCCTTTGACCACTTAGGGACCCAGGGTGTACAGGTACTCCCTGAAGCCCTGACACTTAAGTACCCAGGGGTACCTGTATGCCCGTGATAATTCCAGTCCCCTCAACTCACTGGGCAGGGAACCGACTGGGATGCCTGCTGAAATCGATCAGCAGGTTCCCAGAGCAAACCCCTGGGGGTGGTCCTGAGACCCCCCCCCCCCCCATGACAGCGATCATCTCTGGTGAGCCAGAAAAAAAGGGTGATAGGTGGTGTCCGCGACACCACCTATCACCCTTTACCAGCAGGATCACGTGATTGATTGGTCCAGACGACCGATCAATCACCGAGCCTACTGGTAGGTGATCGAGCGACGATCAGGCAAGTCGGGGGTCTCTCACCTGTCCATCCGGGCAGGCAGGGGTCCCTGGCATCGACGTGGAGGGTCCCTGGAGTCGGCAGCATCGGTGGCAGCAGCGTCCTGAGAGGCGGTGGCAGAATACAGCAGGAGTTGATGTGTTCGCTTCCTGCTGTTGCTAAGCAACAACTCTGAGCATACACAGCCAAAGGGCATGCTGAGAGTTGTACTTTTGCAACAGCTGCAGGTTTGCCCCCCCATGTGAATGTACAGGGGTTTATAGTGAGTTTCCCGCTGCAAGTTTGAGCTGTGGCAAATTTTCCAGGTAAAACGCTGCATATACATAATCCACTACACAGTTACCCCCCCCCCCCCCCCAATAAAAATACAAAAAAAAAGGCTTGCACGGCACTGTTTCCAAAACGGAGCCTCCAGCTGTTGAAAATCAACAACTCCCAGTATTGCCGGACAGCCACTGACTGTCAAGGCATGCTGGGGGTTTTGCAACAGCTGGAGACACTCTGTTTTGGAAACACTGCGGTTTGGGAAACACTGCCCAATTTAGGCCTCAAATGCGCATGAAGCATCTCGCTTTGGAGCCCTGTCGTATTTCAGGCAACAGTTTAGGGCCACATATGGGGTATTTCCGTACTCAGGAGAAATTGTGTTAGAAATTTTGGTGGGGTTTTTCTCCTTTTACCACTTATGAAAAGGTAAAGTTGGGGTCTACACAAGCATGTTAATGTAAATATTTTTTACACTAACATGCTGGTGTTGCCCCCTACTTTTAATTTTCACAAGCGGTAAAAGGAAAAAAAGACCCCCAAAATTTGTAACACAATTTCTCCTGAGTACCGAATTACCCCATATGTGCACGGAAAGTGCTCTGCGGGAGCACAACATGGCTCAGGAGTGAGAACACCATGTACATTTGAGGTCTAAATTGGTGATTTGCACAGGGCTGGCTGATTTTACAGCAGTCCCCATTTTGGAAACTATACCCCTCACGGAATGTAACAAGCGGTATAGTGAGCCTTAACACCCCACAGGTGTTTGACAAATTTTCGTTAAAGTTGGATGTGAAAATTAAAAAAAAAAATGTTTTCACTAAAATGCTGGCGTTACCCTACAGTTTTCATTTTCACAAGGGAAAATAGGAAGAAAAGCCCCCCAAAATATGTAGCCCCATTTCTCCTGAGTATATAAATACCCCATATGTGGATGTAAAGTGCTCTGCGGGAGAACTACAATGCTCAGAAGAGAAGGAGCACCGTTGAGCTTTTGGAGAGAGAATTTGTCCGAAATTGAAGGCCACGTGTGTTTACAAAGCCCCCATAGTGCCAGAACAGTGGACCCCCCTCCCACATGTAACCCCATTTTGAAAACTACACCCCTCACAGAATCTAATAAGGGGAGCCTTTACACCCACTGGTGTCTGACAGATTTTTGGAACAGTGGTCCGTGAAATTTAAATTTTAATTTGCACAGACCACTGTTCCAAAGATCCTTCAAACTCCAATGGGGTGTAAATGCTCACTGCACTCCTTATTACATTCTGTGTGGGATGTAGTTTCAAAAATGGGGTCACATGTGGGGGGGGGGGGGGTCCACTGTTCCTGCACCACTCAGAAGAAATGGTGTTACAAATTTTGTCGGCTTTTTCTCCAATTACCCCTTGTGAAAATGAAAAATTTGGGGTAAAACCAGCAATTTACTGAAAAAAATCAAATTTTTCAATTTCATATACATCTTTAGCGGAAATTTGTCAAACACCTGCAGAGTGTAAAGGCTCACTGTACCCCATGTTACGTACCTTGAGGGGTGTAGTTTTCAAAATAGTATGCCATGTGTTTTTTTTTTTGCTGTTCTGGCACCATAGGGGCTTCCTATATGCGACATGCCCCCCAAAAACCATTTCAGCAAAATTTGCTTTCCAAAAGCCAAATGTGACTCCTTCTCTTCTGAGCATTGTAGTGCTCCCGCAGTGCAATTGACATCCACACATGGGGTATTTCCGTACTCCGAAGAGATGGGGTTACAAATTTTGGGGGATTTTTCTCCTATTACCCCTTGTAAAAATGTAACATTTGTGCAAAAACCAGCATTTTAGTGAAAAAAAACCCATGATTTAACCCCTTAAGGACCAGGCCATTTTATACCTTAAGGACCGGAGCGTTTTTTGCAATTCTGACCACTGTCACTTTAAACATTAATAACTCTGGAATGCTTTTAGTTATCATTCTGATTCCGAGACTGTTTTTTCGTGACATATTCTACTTTAACTTAGTGGTAAAATTTTATGGTAACTTGCATCTTTTCTTGGTGAAAAATCCCAAAATTTGATGAAAAAAATGAAAATTTTGCATTTTTCTAACTTTGAAGCTCTCTGTTTGTAAGGAAAATGGATATTCAAAATATATATTTTTTGGGTTCACATATACAATATGTCTACTTTATGTTTGCATCATAAAATTTATGAGTTTTTACTTTTGGAAGACACCAGAGGGCTTCAAAGTTCAGCAGCAATTTTGAAATTTTTCACAAAATTTTCAAACTCACTATTTTTCAGGGACCAGTTCAGTTTTGAAGTGGATTTGAAGGGTCTTCATATAAGAAATACCCCATAAAAGACCCCATTATAAAAACTACACCCCCCAAAGTATTCAAAATGACATTCAGTAAGTGTATTTACCCTTTAGGTGTTTCACAGGAATAGCAGCAAAGTGAAGGAGAAAATTCAAAATCTTCATTTTTTACACTCGCATGTTCTTGTAGACCCAATTTTTGAATTTTTGCAAGGGGTAAAAAGGAGAAAATTTTTACTTGTATTTGAAACCCAATTTCTCTCGAGTAAGCACATACCTCATATGTCTATGTTAATTGTTCGGCGGGCGCAGTAGAGGGCTCAGAAGGGAAGGAGCGACAAATGGTTTTTGGGGGGCATGCCGCATTTAGGAAGCTCCTATGGTGCCAGGACAGCAAAAAAAACGCATGGCATACCATTTTGGAAACTAGACCCCTCGGGGAACGTAACAAGGGGTAACGTGAACCTTAATGCCCTACAGGTATTTCACGACTTTTGCATATGTAAAAAAAACATTTTTTTTTTACCTAAAATGCTTGTTTTCCCAAAATGTTTACATTTTTAAAAAGGGTAATAGCGGAAAATACCCCCCAAAATTTGAAGCCCAATTTCTCCCGATTCAGAAAACACCCCATATGGGGGTGAAAAGTGCTCTGCTGGCGCACTACAGGTCTCAGAAGAGAAGGAGTAACATTTGGCTTTTTGAAAGCAAATTTTGCTCTGGGGGCATGCCGCATTTAGGAAGCCCCTATGGTGCCAGAACAGCAAAAAAAAAACACATGGCATACCATTTTGGAAACTAGACCCCTCGGGGAACGTAACAAGGGATAATGTGAATCTTAATACCCTACAGGTGTTTCACGACTTTTGCATATGTAAAAAAAAATATATTTTTTTTACCTAAAATGCTTGGTTTCCCAAAATTTTTGCAATTTTAAAAAGGGTAATAGCAGAAAATACCCCCCAAAGTTTGAAGCCCAATTTCTCCCGATTCAGAGAACACCCCATATGGGGGTGAAAAGTGCTCTGCTGGCGCACTACAGGTCTCAGAAGAGAAGGAGTCACATTTGGCTTTTTGAAAGCGAATTTTGCTCTGGGGGCATGCCGCATTTAGGAAGCCCCTATGGTGCCAGGACAGCAAAAAAAAAACACATGGCATACCATTTTGGAAACTAGACCCCTCGGGGAACGTAACAAGGGGTAATTTGAACCTTAATACCCTACAGGTGTTTCACGACTTTTGCATATGTAAAAAAAAATATATTTTTTTTACCTAAAATGCTTGTTTTCCCAAAAATGTTACATTTTTTAAAAGGGTAATAGCAGAAAATACCCCCCAAAATTTGTTAAGCAATTTCTCCTGAGTACGGCGATACCGCATATGTGGCCCTAAACTGTTGCCTTGAAATACGACAGGGCTCCAAAGTGAGAGCGCCATGCGCATTTGAGGCCTAAATTAGGGACTTGCATAGGGGTGGACATAGGGGTATTCTATGCCAGTGATTCCCAAACAGGGTGCCTCCAGCTGTTGTAAAACTCCCAGCATGCCTAGACAGTCAACGGCTATCTGGCAATACTGGGAGTAGTTGTTTTGCAACAGCTGGAGGCTCCGTTTTGGAAACAGTGGCGTACCAGACGTTTTTCATTTTTATTGGGGAGGGGGGGTTGTATAGGGGTATGTGTATATGTAGTGTTTTTTACTTTTTATTTTATTTTGTGTTAGTGTAGTGTTTTTAAGGCACAGTCACACGGGCGGGGGTTCACAGTAGTTTCTCGTTGGCAGTTTGAGCTGTGGCAGAAAATTTGACGCAGCTCAAACTTGCAGCCGGATACTTACTGTAATCCTCCGCCCCCGTGAGTGTACCCTGTACGTTCACATTGGGGGGGGGGGGGGACATCCAGCTGTTGCAAAACTACAACTCCCAGCATGTACGGTCTATCAGTGCATGCTGGGAGTTGTAGTTTTGCAACCGCTGGAGGCTCCGTTTTGGAAACAGTGGCGTACCAGACGTTTTTCATTTTTATTGGGGAGGGGGGTTGTATAGGGGTATGTGTATACGTAGTGTTTTTTACTTTTTATTTTACTGTGTGTTAGTGTAGTGTAGTGTTTTTAGGGTACAGTCGCACGGGCGGGGGGTTCACAGTAGTTTCTCGCTGGCAGTTTGAGCTGCGGCAGAAATTTTGCCGCACCTCAAACTTGCAGCCGGATACTTACTGTAATCCTCCGCCCATGTGAGTGTACCCTGTACATTCACATTGGGGGGGAACATCCAGCTGTTGCAAAACTACAACTCCCAGCATGTACGGTCTATCAGTGCATGCTGGGAGTTGTAGTTTTGCAACAGCTGGAGGCACACTGGTTGTGAAACACCGAGTTTGGTAACAAACTCAGTGTTTTGCAACCAGTGTGCCTTCAGCTGTTGCAAAAGCTACAAACCCCAGCATGTACGGACAGCGGAAGGGCATGCTGGGGATTGTAGTTATGCAACAGCTGGAGACACACTGGTTTGCTACTTAACTCAGTGTGCCTTCAGCTGTTGCAAAACTACAACTCTCAGCAGTCACCGACAGCCAACGGGCATGCTGGGAGTTGTAGTTTTGCAACCACCAGATGCACCACTACAACTCCCAGCATGCACTTTAGCTGATTGTGCAAGCTGGGAGTTGTAGTTACACAACAGCTGAAGGTACACTTTTCCATAGAAAGAATGTGCCTCCAGCTGTTGCAAAACTACAGCTCCAAGCATGCCCTTTTTGCATGCTGGGAGCTGTTGCTAAGCAACAGCAGGAGGCTGTCACTCACCTCCAACGATCCAGCCGCACAGGTCAGTCCCTCGTCGTCTCTGCCGCCGCCGCTGCTCCTGGGGCCCCGATCCCAACATTAACGCCGGGGATCGGGGTCCCCAGCACCCGGGGTGCACGTCCCGCACCCGCTCACGTCCTCCGGAAGAGGGGCGGAGCGGGTTGCGGGAGTGACACCCGCAGCAGGCGCCCTGATTGGTCGGCCGGTAATCCGGCCGACGAATCAGGGCGATCGTGAGGTGGCACCAGTGCCACCTCACCCCTGCTGGCTCTGGCTGTTCTCTGACGGCCCCGATCAGCCAATAATTCCGGGTCGCCGGGTCACTGGAGACCCGATTGACCCGGAATCCGCCGCAGATCGCTGGACTGAATTGTCCAGCGATCTGCGGCCATCGCCAACATGGGGGGTCATAATGACCCCCTGGGCGATATGCCCCGATGCCTGCTGAACGATTTCAGCAGGCATCGGGCACCGGCTCCGCTCCAGATGGTTGCGGGGGGCGGTAAAACACATGACGTTCTCATACGTCATGTGTCCTTAAGGACTCGGAAATGGAGACGTATGAGAACGTCATGTGTCCTTAAGGGGTTAAACATCCAACTTTAACGAAAAGTTGTCAAACACCTGTGGGATGTAAAGGCTCACTGGACTTGTTATGTTCCTTATCGCTCCTTCCCTTCTGAGCCCTCTAGTGCACCCACAAACACTTAACATCCACATATTAGGTATTTCCTTACTCAAGAGAAATTGGGTTACAAACTTTAGGGTGTTTTCTCTCCTTTTACCCCTTGTAAAAATTAAAAAACTGGGTCTACAAGAACATGCGGGTGTAATAAAAGAAGATTTAGAATTTTCTCCTTCACTTTGCTGCTATTCCCGTGAAACACCTAAAGGGTTAAAAAACTTTCTGAATGTCATTTTGAATACTTTGAAGGGTGCAGTTTTATATAATGGGGTCATTTAAATCCACTTCAAAACTGAACTGGTCCATGAAAAATTCCGATTTTGAAAATTTTGTGAAAAATTGGAAAATTGCTGCTGAACTTTGAAGCCCTCTGATGTCTTCCAAAAGTAAAAACATGTAAACTTTATGATGATAACATAAAGACATATTGTATATGGGAATCAATATATAATATATTTGGGATGTCCATTTTTCTTATAAGCAGAGAGTTTCAAAGTTAAATAAATTCAAAATTTGCAAATTTTTCATCATATTTTGGCATTTTTCACCAAGAACTGATGCAAGTATCGATGAAAATTTACCACTAACATAAATTAGAATATTCGGAATCAGAATGAAAAGTAAAAGTATACCAGAATTATTAATGCTTAAAGTGACAGTGGCCAGATGTGCAAAATTTTCTCGGGTCCTTAAGGTGAAAAGGGGCTGGGTTAATCCTCAATTTTTCCTTTTGTTGGATGACATTTTGGGGCTTTAGAACCAGTTAGTAGTTTTCTATAGACTTATAGTCTCAACGAACAATGGTTTAACATACAAATTTTCCCCCTGGAACAAATTGATATTGTAACTTGAGGAACCACTGTACTATCTTACAGCCTAATGCCTGACTTGTTGACAGCACCGACCAAACACAAGACCCATCACACAGTTGCTTATTTCCTGTGAGAACAAAAAATCAAATATGATGGAACCCAGCATGCTCCAGTCTGCTTTCTCCAAACAAATGCCATATGGGAATAGCAGTAATACAAGAAAAGCATAAATAAGTTACAGAGTAAAGGCCATAGATCTCAAAGACAATACTTATAAATAGCTTTAGTACTGGGATTTAGTGGGGTAGCTCTGGTCCCCATCACTGTACCTAAAAATATAAATAGGCAACACTCATACTAACATATTTAATGTAACTACAGTACATAAATAGTAGTGACCTACATAACCTTATAAAAAATGTATTGAAGCAAATAGGACTCTAGCAACACTATCACACTAATGCCTTTACTTTTGACAGAAATTTAGCTTGGTATACTCCAGACCCCTCTGAGAGTGTCTTATCTACTGTGGGAACAAATAATTGGGCATGTTGTACTTCATTGTTAAAGCAAACCTTTAATTTCAGATGATTTTTTAGAATCAGCTGTCCTGTATGATTACATGAGGATCAGCACTATTTGTGGCCATTTTATAACTTGGTGTGGTATTTTTTAGCTGAGTTCTGCTCTGCAGGCTTCACCTATAATTTGCAGTTCTCCTAGAGCTGATGGTTAGAGCTCCCTTCTCCTGCATAGACTTGCAGATACAGGTCAAAGCTGAGTTTATTTTCAGCGTGTATTACAGTTTAACAGGGGAGGGGGGGGCAAGAAGCTTGATAACAGGAGAAAGAAGCATTTTTTGCCTAATAAGATATATTACAAAGTTTTTTTTTTATATATATTCCCTTGTACTATTCATCTATGCAAAGTTTGTTCAAACAACAGTGCCTATTTAAGTTAAATTTGACCTTACATTTGTTTTTTGTTTTTTTTTACAAATGTGGGATCAAATTAACAGGGGAAAAAAGAATTTTTGTATTTCAAAGTTTCTTATTTTCACTTGTACTATTAATCTGTGCAAAGTTTGTTCAAACGACAGTGCCTTTGTAAGTTTAATTTGACCTTACATTTGTTTTGTTTTTTTATTTTTGTTTTTTTACAAATATAAGGACAAATTAACAGGAGAAAGAAGCATTTTTGTCTAATAGGATATATTACAAAGTTTCTTATATTCACTTGTACTATTGCTCTGTGCAAAATTTGTTCAAAGGATACTGCCTCTTTAATTTTTATTTGACCTTACGTTTTTTTTTCTTTTTTCTTTTTTTTAGGACAAGAAAATAAATAAATAAATCCAGTCTTCACTGAGTCATTTTGATCAAAGATTTTTCATTGTACACAATAGGACACCTCAGGCGATGACGTCAGATTTGTTTGATTCTCATGGACGTACATAATTTATGTTTAATTTATTGGAATATTCCACAGCAGTGAAATTTTTTTTCTTTTTTTTTTTAATGATTGATATATCAAATGTACCTCGCATATTCATTTATTGAAAATTGTAATTTATTAAATCTTTTTAGGTGCCATTTCTCTTCACAGCAATTTTTCACAGTTTCCGTTCATTCTCACAATTTGATCACCGTTCTCTCTCTCTCTCTCCAATTAAAAACTAAATATAGAAAAATGTAATGTTCTGGGGGTTTATGTTTTTCGCTAGTGGTAACATTAAAATTAGAGATGAGCGAACTTACAGTAAATTCGATTCGTCACGAACTTCTCGGCTCGGCAGTTGATGACTTATCCTGCAGAAATTAGTTCAGCTTTCAGGTGCTCCGGTGGGCTGGAAAAGGTGGATAACGTCCTAGGAAAGAGTCTCCTAGGACTGTATCCATCTTTTCCAACCCATGGGAGCACCTGAAAGCTGAACTAATTTATGCCGAGCCGAGAAGTTCGTGACGAATCGAATTTACTGTAAGTTCGCTCATCTCTAATTAAAATCTGACAGCTGGTTTGTGACAGATTAATCCTATACTGTTTGTATCTACACAGCGCTTGTCAAGGTGAGTGATGCCTTAAAGGAGTACTCCGCTGCTCAGCGTTTGGAACAAATTGTTCTGAACGCTGGAGCCGGCAGCTCGTGATGTCATAGCCCCACCCCCTCAATGCAAGTCTATGGGAGGGGGTGTGACAGCTGTCACGCCCCCTCCCATAGACTTGCATTGAGGGGACGGGGCATGTCATGGCATCATGAGGGGGTGGGGCTATGACATCACGAGCTCTCTATGCCGGCTCCAGTGTTCGGAACAGTTTGTTCCAAACGCTGAGCAGCGGAGTACTCCTTTAGTTGCTGCTACAGGAAAAATATGGTTCCCTATTTACCATATATAAGTAAATAAATTATAAACAGTATATATTTTGAGCCCAAAAAAGGGACTTTATAGAGGTTTAAATATATAAGCACTTACTATGTAGGTGCGATGTTCTGTTGTCTATGTTGGGAGTTCCAGTTCTGAAGATCCAGCAGAATGGAGCTCTGAGGTTTATAAAATATGGTATATTTGTTATATTGATGAGCGGCAGGGGCCATATTCGAATTTGCGATATTTTGCGAATATATGGATGAATATTCTTCCAATGTTCACGAAATTCGCATATTCGCTATGTTTGTTCCCTTCTTTTTACCATTCAAAAATTCGTAATAAAATTTGCATAATTTGTGCAAGTATATCTTTCATCTAAAAGAAGGGAGAGATCAGTGTCCTCAGGAAGTGCCGATATTCGCGAATATTTGCATATAGGAAATATTCGCGCTCCACATCGACTCACACAGTAAATAATAATGGAGCCTTCTTTGGACCCCACGGTAAAAATTTGCATTTTAACACTAATTTGTAATGCGCTAAAGTAATTTTAATGTATACAATAGTTATCGTTAGTAAACACTTACATATATCCGGTGGTTGTGGTTCTCTGCAAGATGGACTGCGGGGAAGTGCAATGTTCTGCAGACTCTTTTGAAGTGCAATGATAATAGAGAGATCGTAAATGTGTTGCTATATGTGTATTATGTTAGTTTTGCAACTTAGGTACAGGGAGTAATAATCTGCAGATTTAGTATCACTAATAAATATATGCGATACTTAAAAGGGGTACTCCGGTGAAAACCTTTTTTCTTTTAAATCAACTGGTGGCAGAAAGTTAAACATATTTGTAAATTACTTCTATTAAAAAATCTTAATCCTTCCAGTACTTATTAGCTGCTGAATGCTACAGAGGAAATTCCTTTATTTTTGGAACACTGATGACATCACGAGCACAGTGCTCTCTGCTGACATCTCTGTCCATTTTAGCAACCATGCATAGCAGATGTATGCTAAGGGCAGCATGGTGGCTCAGTGGTTATCATTGCTGCCTTGCAGTGCTGGGGACTTGGGTTCAAATCCCACTAAGGACAACAATAAATAAAGCAATATTATTATTATAATTACGTCAGCAGAGAGAACTGTGGTCGTGATGTCATCAGAGAGCATTCCAAAAAGAAAAGAATTTCCTCTGTAGTATTCAGCAGCTAATAAGTACAGGAAGGATTAAGATTTTTTAATAGAAGTAATTTACAAATATGTTTAACTTTCTGCCACCAGTTGATTTAAAAGAAAAAAGGTTTTCACCGGAGAACCCCTTTAAGTACCCTCTTATTTAACAATTTCAGTAGAGGTACTTCTTATTTAACAATACCGCTTCATATACAGGTCTGCAGAACATCGCACCTCACCGCAACTTCTCCTGTAGCGAACAGCCACGTATGGCTCCATTTAAGTGTTATAGAAACTTACAAGTTGTCTGCCTTATTATTATGTTAAAGGAGTATTCCATGAAAAAAAAAATAACATTTTTTTTTTCATATCAACTGGCTCCAGAAAGTTAAACAGATTTGTAAATTACTTCTATAAAAAAAAAAAAAAACTTAATCCTTCCAGTACTTATCAGCTGCTGAAGTTGAGTTGTTCTTTTCTGTCTGACCACAGTGCTCTCTGCTGACACCTCTGTCTGTCTCAGGAGCTGTCCAGTGCAGGAGAGGTTTGCTATGGGGATTTCTACTCTGGACAGTTACTGAGACAGACAGAGGTGTCAGCAGAGAGCACTGTGGTCAGACAGAAAAGAACAACTCAACTTCAGCAGCTGATAAGTACTGGAAGGATTAAGATTTTTTTTAAATAGAAGTAATTTACAAATCTGTTTAACTTTCTGGAGCCAGTTGATATGACATTTTTTTTTTCATGGAGTACCCCTTTAAGTATCGCATATATTTATTAGTGATACTAAATCTGCAGATTATTACTCCCTGTACCTAAGTTACAGAACTAACATAATACACATATAGCAACACATTTACGATCTCTCTATTATCATTGCACTTCAAAAGAGTCTGCAGAACATTGCACTTCCCCGCAGTCCATCTTGCAGAGAACCACAACCACTGGATTTATGTAAGTGTTTACTAACGATAACTATTGTACACATTAAAATTACTTTAGCGCATTACAAATATACCATATTTTATAAACCTCAGAACTCCATTCTGCTGGATCTTCAGAACTGGAACTCCCAACATAGACAACAGAACATCGCACCTACATAGTAAGTGCTTATATATTTAAACCTCTATAAAGTCCATTTTTTGCACTCAAAATACTGTTTATGGTTTGTGACAGATGTGGATGTGCTGCCCCTAGTGTTTACAATGCGGAACAGCTCAGTGTAGAACTCTATTATGTTTGACTACCAGTTTTCATTAAAGGGGTACTCCACTGAAAATTTTTTTTTTAAATCAACTGGTGCCAGGAAGTTAAACAGATTTGTAAATTACTTCTATTTAAAAATCTTAATCCTTCCAGTACTTATCAGCTGCTATATGTTCCAGAGGAAGTTCTTTTCTTTTTGAATTTCCTTTCTGTCTGACCATATTGCTCTCTGCTGACACCTCTGTCCATGTCAGGAACTGTCCAGAGTAGGAGCAAATCCCCATAGTAAACTTATCCTACTCTGGACAGTTCCTAAAATGGACAGAAGTGTCAGCAGAGAGCACAGAAAGGAAATTCAAAAAGATAAGAACTTCCTGTGGAGCATATAGCAGCTGATAAGTACTGGAAGGATTAAGATTTTTAAATAGAAGTAATTTACAATTATGTTTAACTTTCTGGCATCAGTTGATTTAAAAAAAAAAATATATATATATATATATATATATTTTCCAGTGAAGAATAGGTTAGATGAGCTTTTCCCAACCGTTATGCCTCCAGCTGTTGCAGAACTACAACTCCCAGGATGCCCGGACAGCTATGCTGTCCGGGCATCCTGGGAGTTGTAGTTCTGCAACAGTTGAAGACACCCTGGTTGGGAAACACTAGGTTAGATGTCCCTTTTTTAGTTTGACACCAACTTGTGGCCTTTTCGGAGAATTTCCCCTTCTTCATTATCCATCTGTGAAATGGGAAACCACATAGGGACCTCATCTGGAACAATAAATGGCTAGGATAAAATTTTTGCCCTTAGTAGACCATCATCCTATGCACTGCAGCACTGTGTTGAGTCACACAGCACTAACTCCAACTGTAGGCCAATGAAGAGATTAGTATATGCAGAGAGGTCCTTGTCCAGCATTCATCTCCTCTGATTGATGGTCAGTGGGTACTGGTGGCATCTGTTGTGAGCAGGGATGGGTCCAAAGTCTAGTCTCGGGAGGGACATTGTCAGACAATTTGGACAAAAAAGAAGGTGTGGCTTACAGAACTGACAATATTTTATTGACCAGGTAAGTCTATACTGCACAGCCTTCGAGATATTCTGTACACACAGCGGGATACCAGACCAGACATTCCTAACAAAGGAATGAATCCCCTCTGCCACCCACGGACCCCACAGGATAAGATCATAAAATTAAAGGGGTTATCGAGGATAAGAGATAACATGGTTGTTTCTTACAGAAATAGCGACACACCTGCCCTCAGTTTGTGTGCAGTATTGCAGCTCAGTTCTATTGAAGAGAAGTCCAAGTTGCAATTCCACGCACAGCCTGAGGGCTGGTGTTGTGCTGTTTTTGGAAGAAAGCAGCTAGTTTTTTTTATTCTGATCTTAGATAACCCCTTTAACACCCTGTTACGAGTGGCGCCGCGGCCAGACATGCTGGCCATGGGCGCTCTCCTGCTCCGCCGCCCCGTGCTGTCTCCGGCACTGGTGGCACTGCTTTAACCTTGGCAGGCTCGTCCCGCTGTGCTCCTGGCTCTGTCGCTCTTTCTCACTGCTGGCGCGCGCACGTGCCGGCTCTCTGAGATTTAAAGGGCCAGCGCACCAGTAATTGGGCACTGACCCTATAAGTAGTTCTCACTTCCCCTTGACCCCTACTGGATCTTTGTGCCTCTAAGCCTTAGAGAAAGTGTTCCAAGTTGTGTCTGTGTTACCGTGTACCAGTACCTTTTGCTACATTTATTGACCTATCTGCCTGTCCCCGACTCTGAGTTGCCTTACGTATCTGTACCTTGCCTCATCTTGGCCGCCACTGTGGGCAAGTTGCTCCAGGGGTAGCGACCTGGGAGTTCGCCTGCCGCAGCAAGTCCATCCCGCTTTTGCGGCTTGCTCTGGTGAAAACCAGACAGGATTATGTTCTGGATGGTATGGGGACCCCTAGTGGTCTTTTTTTTTTATAAGCCATAATTTCTATTAAAAGGAGATACATTTTTTATAAAGTATATTAGAAAGGTTAATGTTTCGTCAAGATGGACAACATATAAAAATGTTTTGAATCTGACTGCCAATTTAAATGGGCACTGTCATGAAAACAAAAAATTGATATGTTGTAGTACTTCAGTACTACAACATATCTCTAATATAGTTTAATTAAAAAAAGTGATTTTAAAACAGTTTAAAATCACTTTTAAATTCGGCCACTAGGGGTCGCCCTCCTAGTGGCCGAATGCATTCAGCAGTGACGTCACCACTGAATTTCGACTCGTTGAAGCCTGGCAACGAGTCGAAATTCAGGCACTGCAGTGCTCGCTCCCGCCTGTCAATCAGACAGGCGGGAGCGAGCGCTTTGAAGGAAGAAGACGCGTGCAGGCTCGGGGACAAGGTAAAGTATTATGTTCACTGTATTATGTATACTGTTCACCTATACAGTATGCCTCCAGTTCCCCCACTACAACTCCCAGCATGCCCTGGGAGTTTTAGTGGGGAAGCCTGGAGGGACACTGTATAGGTGAACTGAGGGGTAGTGGGTTGAGCGGAGGGGGATTTGCGGGCTTTGCGGCGTGGAGGGAGTACTCTGGGTGAACTAAGGGGGAGGGGGAGTGAGTTGAGTGGCGCGACGGGGGCGGGGGGGGTTTGCGGGCTGCACGGCGGGTGATGTGCTCCGGTGTTCACCTATACAGGGTGCCTCCAGTTGTTTCCCCACCACAACTCCCAGCATGCCCTGACAGCCAATAGATGTCAGGGCAAGCTGGGAGTTGCAGTGGGGAAAAAGCTGGAGGCACCCTGTATAGGTGAACTACGGGCGGAAGTGCCGGCCCCAGCAGGCATCAGTGACGTGGTGCCTGCTGGGGAAGTCTGCCTGGTAGTGAGCACAATACCAGGCAGACAAAAAAGCATTTTTAATATGTAAAAAAAAAAAATTAAAGGCAGGGAGGGGGTTAGGGATAGATGGGTAATAGGCAGGGACAGAAAAGAAAAAAAAAGAGATGGTGGGAGCTACCCTTTAAGGAAATATGGTCAGCCTACCTTAAAGGGGTACTCTGGTGGAAAACATTTGTTTTTTTAAATCAACTGGTGCCAGAAAGTTAAACAGATTTGTAAATGACTTCTATTAAAAAATCTTTATCCTTCCAGTACTTATTAGCAGCTGTATGCTACAAAGGAAATGTTTTCCTTTTTAATTTCTTTTTTGTCTTGTCCACAGTGCTCTCTGCTGACACCTGATGCCCGTATCAGGAACTGTCCAGAGCAGTAGAAAATCTCCTATGCTGCTATGGACAGTTCCAGACACGGACAGAGGTGTCAGCGGAGAGCACTGTGGACAAGACAAAATAAAAAATCCAAAAAGAAAAGAATTTCCTCTGTAGCATACAGCTCCTAATAAGTACTGGAAGGATAAAGATTTTTAAATAGAAATCATTTACACATCTGTTTCTGGCACCAGTTCATTTAAAAAAAAAAAAAAAATTTAAATACGTTTTCCACCGGAGTACCCCTTTAATCATGTGCAAGGGATGCAGCTGGTGGGTAAAAAAAAATAAAAAAAATACCCCCGGTAAAAAATTGTGAAATTGTAACAAATAATACAAGAATTATACCAGAATTGAACCAGAGGGGAACAAAAGGGAACTGAACATTATAACTACAAAAGTAAGTCACTCTTTTTCAGAAAAAAACAAAAAAGCAAACATGCACTCACTTATTACTTACATCATTGCGATACATTTTCTCTTCTATCCCCCACCTATTTCTCCGGTGGACCTTATATACATCTGTCCATGCCTCCTTCCCTCACCTATGTATTGTTTGCATGCACTGCTCACCATCATAAACTACCCAGAGTCACCTCATTCCATGGTACAGCACAGAAGTCGCTCCCTCTTCTTTCTTCTGCTTTTAGCTGCTGGGGACATTGCTCCTAACCCTGGCCCACCTTTCACTAATACTTGCTCTACACTACCTGCCTCTTGCGGAACCACTACAAACTTTAACTGCGCTCTTCTAAACTCTCGATCTGTGTGCAATAAGCTCACCCAGATTCATGACTTCTTTCTCACTAATTCTCTTAATCTGCTGGCTCTCACAGAAACATGGATACAACCTTCTGACACTGCTTCTCTCGCTGCTTTATCTTATGGTGACCTTCACTTTTCCCATCCCCCCAGATCTGACACCAGGCATGGTGGAGGAGTTGGGGTGCTTCTAGTCCCACAATGCACTTTTCAAGTCATCCCCCCATTACCCTCACTCACATTTCCCTCTTTTGAGGTCCACACCCTCAGGCTCTTCCGCCCATTGTCTCTCAGAGTGGCGGTCATCTATCGTCCTCCTGGTTCTCCCCAAATGTTCCTGAATCATTTTGCCACCTGGCTCCCTCACTTTCTTTCCTCAGAAACACCTACACTCATCATGAGTGATTTTAATATCCCCATTGATACCCCAATCTCCTCTTCTGCCTCTCGGCTTCTGTCTCTAACCTCCTCCTATGCCCTTTCACAGCTTACTGACTCTCCCACACACAAGGATGGGAATACACTGGACTTGATCTTCTCTAGACTTTGCTCTGTCTCTAAATTCACTAATTCTCCTTTTGAGCTCTCTGACCACAACCTTCTCTCTTTCTCCATCAGTAACTCCTATCCTCTTCCGGACACTCCAACCTTGTACACTTACAGAAACCTGCGTGCCATAAACACTAGTCAATTTATAGACATTCTACAATCTTCACTATCACCAATCTCTTCTCTCTCCTGCCCTAATCTAGCAGCCAAACATTACCATGACACCCTCAAGTCTACCCTGGATCAAATGGCACCCCCTAAAACACGAGCCTCCCGACACAGATGGCAGCAACCCTGGCACACGCTAACAACCCGCTTTCTCAGGCGATGCTCTAGGTGTGCTGAACGTTTGTGGAGGAAAACTAAGACTTCTTCAGACTATCTGCACTATAAATTCATGCTTAAATCCTATTACTTCGCTCTTCATCTCGCCAAACAAACATATTTTACCTCCCTCATCTCCTCTCTGTCTAACAACCCAAAACACCTTTTTGACATGTTCAACTCTCTCCTACAGCCTAAAGTACAGACCCCAATCACTGATCTCTGTGCTGAAGACCTGGCCAAATACAATGGCATTCGTGATGAAATCCTCTCCCAGTCCCCTAAAAGTTCTGATCCAATTCCCAGCCACGTCTCCTCTTCATCACTCTCCGTATTTGAGCCTGTAACGGAGGATGAGGTTCCCAGGCTCCTCTCCTCCCCCCGCCCCACTACCTGCTCTAGTGACCCCATGCCTTCACACCTCATCCAGTCTCTATCTCCTGCTATCAGCTGTCACCTAACTAAAATCTTTAACCTCACCCTCTCTTCTGGGGTCTTTCCCTCCTCCTTCAAACACTCTATCATAACCCCACTATTGAAAAAACCTTCTCTGGACCCGTCCTGTGCAGCCAACTATCGACCAGTCTCAAATCTCCCCTTTATCTCCAAACTCCTGGAACGCTTGGTCTACTCCCGCCTTATCCGCTATCTCTCCGAGAACTCTCTCCTTGACCCCTTACAGTCTGGTTTCCGCTCCCTTCACTCCACAGAAACGGCTCTAACCAAAGTCACTGACGATCTTCTGACGGCCAAATCAAATGGCAATTTCTCTTTACTGATTCTCTTGGACCTATCTGCGGCTTTTGACACTATGAATCACCAACTCCTCCTCAGTAGTCTCCGCTCCATCGGTCTCAAGGACTCTGCTCTCGCCTGGTTTTCCTCCTATCTCTCTGGCCGCTCCTTTAGCGTCTCGTTTTCTGGCTCTACTTCTTCTCCTCTTCCCCTTGCTGTCGTGGTTCCCCAGGGATCAGTCCTGGGTCCTCTACTCTTTTCACTCTACACATCCCCCATTGGAAAAACAATCAGTAGATTTGGTTTCCAGTACCACCTCTACGCTGATGACACCCAACTCTATACCTCTTCCTCCAACATCACTAGTGTTGAGCGGCATAGGCCATATTCGAATTCGCGAATATTCGCGAATATATGGACGAATATTCGTCATATTCGCGAATATTCGCATATTCGTAATATTCTCGTTTTATTTTCGCATATGCGTATATTCGCGTGTGCGAAAATTAACATATGCGAAAATTTACATATACAAAAATTAACGTAAGTGACAATTCGCATATGCGAAAATTAGCATATGCTAATTTTCGCACGCCAGTCTCACACAGTAGTATTACAGCCTTCTTTACACCACACAAGCTGGAAGCAGAGAGGGATGATCACTGTGATGTGTACTGTGAAGAAAAAAAAAAAAAACGAATATTCGTAATTACGAATATATAGCGCTATATTCGCGAAATTCGCGAATTCGCGAATATGCGATATTCGCGAATATATGGATGAATTTTCGTCATATATTTGCTAAATTCACATATTAGTAATATGCGCGTTTTATTTTCGTATTTGCGAACATTCGCGTGTGCGAAAATTCGCGTATACGAAAATTTGCGTATACGAAAATATGCACATACGGAAAATTAGCGTATACGAAAATTATCATATACGAAAATTAGCAAATACGAAAATAAGCATATGCAAAAATTAGCATGAGCTAAAATTTGCATATGAGAAAATTGGCATATGCGAAAATTAACATATGCAAAAATTAGCATAAGCGATAAATCGCAAATGCGAAAATTAAGATAATCGAAAATCCGCAAATGCGAAAATTCACAAATGCAAAAATTCGCCTATACGAAAATTAGAGTAAGCAAAAATTCGCAAATTTGAAATTTTTTTATGCGAAACTAGCATATACGAAAATTGGGAAAAAAAATTCGCAAATACAAAAATGCGTCTATACGAAAATTGGGGTGTACAAAAATTCGCAAACACAAAATAAAAATTATTCTATACGAAAATTATTTTTATGCGAAAATTGGAAGGAGCAAAAAATTCGCATAAACGAATTTTAAATTTTCGCATAGACGAATTTTCTTTTTACACTAATTTTCGTATGTGCGTTTTTCTTTGCATTGCGAATGTTCTTCATGTTAATTTTCGTATTCGCGAATAATCGCTTGTTAATTTTTCGCATATGTAAATTTTCGCATAAACAAATATTCGCATGTACAAATTTTCGTATGCGTAAATTTTCGCATGTGTTGATTTTCGTATTTATAAATTTTCGCATAAGATAATTTTCGCATACGGTAATTTTTCGAATGTGCGTATTTTAGCATACGTGCATTTTCGCATACGCGAATGTTCGCAAATGCGAAAATAAAACGCAAATATTAGTAATATGCAAATTTAGCAAATATATGACGAATATTCATCCATATATTAGCGAAATATCGCAAATTCGAATATGGCCTATGCCGCTCAACACTACTTGTCACTTGCATCTCAAAAACATTTCCAGAATCCGCCCGTTTCTCACTACTGAAACTGCTAAAACTCTCATTATTGCTTTGATTCACTCCCGCCTCGACTACTGTAACTCTTTACTAATAGGCCTTCCTTTCTCCAAACTCTCTCCTCTCCAGTCCATCCTTAATGCCGCAGCCAGACTCATCTTCCTCTCCAGCCGCTACACCGACGCCTCCTCCCTGTGCCAGTCACTACACTGGTTACCAATTCAGTCCAGAATACAGTACAAAATCCTCAGTCTCACACCCAAAGCTCTCCACAATGCTGCACCTCCCTACATCTCCTCTCTCATCTCTGTCTACCATCCTACACGCTCTCTCCGATCTGCTAATGATCTCACACTAACATCTTCTATAATCCGAACTTCTCACTCCCGTCTCCAAGACTTCACTCGTGCTGCACCGGTTCTCTGGAATGCTATCCCTCAATTCCTCAGACTCAACAACAACATCCATAGTTTCAAACGTGGCCTGAAAACACATCGCTTCAGACAGGCCTACAACAGTCTCTAATTGGTCTCAACATATCCCCAACATATCCCCAACATATCCTCAACATATCCCCAACATATCCCCAACATATCCCCAACATATCCTCAACATATCCTCAACATATCCCCAACATATCCCCAACATATCCCCAACATATCCCCAACATATCCTCAACATATCCCCAACATATCCCCAACATATCCCCAACATATCCCCAACATATCCCCAACATATCCCCAACATATCCTCAACATATCCCCAACATATCCCCAACATATCCCCAACATATCCTCAACATATCCCCAACATATCCCTAACATATCCTCAACATATCCCCAACATATCCCCAACATATCCCCAACATATCCCCAACATATCACCAACATATCCCCAACATATCCCCAACATATCCTCAACATATCCCCAACATATCACCAACATATCCTCAACATATCCCCAACATATCCCCGACATATCCCCGACATATCCCCGACATATCCCCGACATATCCCCAACATATCCCCAACATATCTCCGACATATCCCCGACATATCCCCGACATATCCTCAACATATCCTCAACATATCCCCAACATATCCCCAACATATCCCCAACATATCCCCAACATATCCCCAACATATCCTTAACATATCCCCAACATATCCCCAACATATCCTCAACATATCCCCAACATGTCCCCAGCATATCCCCAACATGTCCCCAACATATCCCCAACATATCCCCAACATATCCCCAACATATCCCCAACATATCCTCAACATATCCTCAACATATCCCCAACATATCCCCAACATATCCCCAACATATCCCCACACCTCTTGTTTGAATAGTTATTGTGTAATATTATGTCTGATACTTGTCTTTGTTTGTACCCCATAATTGTAAGCGCTGCGGAATCTGTAGGCGCGACATAAATAAATAAAATAAAACAAATATACATTCAGTACTATAACAGCCCTTGGCCATAATCCAAATTAACTCTAATACCTCTAAGATGTCCAAACTATTCCATAGATTCTTATCTTCCTTTATAAATGGTCACAATGATTACTACAAAATACATATAAAGCATATGAAATAAAATACCATCAAATACAGGTACGAAAGGTTTTACAGGGATACTCTAGAATTGCAGATCCAATAGGCTCAAGGTTCTCCAACTCTTCTATCCAGAATACATCTCTCTTTGCCTTCTAGTCAAATTTGAATATTTCCATTCATTTAGAAGAAGGGTAGATTGGGTAGACACGGAAAAAAAAAAAAAAACAAGGGCCGTACTTTCGTCAAATGTTTTTAACTCGAACAGTTATACAGGAGTTTCCTGCATTTATTTATTTTTTATTTTTTTGTTTTAATTCCTTTTTCGACTACCGCTCTGTATGCTGTATGTAATCTTTTGGTGCCATCTAGTGGATCCATCTGTACATACACTTGCCATTAAAGAGATTATCCAGGAAAATACCTTTTTTATATTTCACTAAAATATGTCAACTGACTCCAGAAAGTTAAACAGATTTGTAAATTACTTCTATTCAAAAATCGTAATCCTTTCAGTACTTATGAGCTGCTGAAGTTGAGTTGCTCTTTTCTGTCTAAGTGCCCTCTGATGACACGTGTCTCGGGAACCGTCCAGAGTAGAAGCAAATCCCCATAGCAAACCTCTTCTACACTGTGCAGTTCCCGAGACAAGCAGAGAGCACTGTTGTCAGACAGAAAAGAACAACTCAACTTCAGCAGCTGATAATTATTGAAAGGATTAAGATTTTTTAATAGAATTTACAAATCTGTTTAACTTTCTGGAGCCAATTGATATTAAAAAAAAAAAAAAGTTTTTTTTCCTGGAATACCCCTTTAAGGCTCTAATAAGCATTTACCAATTTCTAGACTGGTGTTTCTCAACCAGAGTGCATCCAGCTGTTGCAAAACTACAACTCCCAGCATGCCGGGCATGCTGGGAGTTGTAGTTTTGCAACAGCTGGAGGAAGCCCTTGTTGGAAAACAGTGTTCTAGAAAAACTAATGGGTTGAGCAAGACCTTAGTACCTTGGGATATTGGGGTAATAAACAACATATCTGGGGGTCTGGAGTTCAATTAACCCTCCGGGTGAAATCATGGGATATACGGGTTTATTAACATTTTCCCTGAGTTTCGGTTCACACATGCAGTTTTTTTTTATTGCAATTATTGAGTACAGAGCCAGGGACAGAGCTTAAAGGGGTACTCCAGTAGAAAACTTTTAATTTTTGTAATTTTTTTTAAATGAACTGGTGTCAGAAAGTTAATCAGATGTGTAAATTACTTCTATTAAAAAATCTTAATCCTTTCAGTACTTTTTAGCAGCTGTATGCTACAGAGGAAAATCTTTATTTTTTTAATTTCTTTTTTGTCTTGTCCACAGTGCTCTCTGCTGACACCTGATGCCCGTATCAGGAACTGTCCAGAGCAGGAGAAAATTCCCATTGCAAACCTATGCTGCTCTGGACAGTTCCTGACACGGACAGAGGTGTCAGCAGAGAGCACTGTGGACTAGTGTTGCTCGCGAATATTCGCAATTCGAATTTTATTCGCGAATATTCGCGAATATAGCACTATATATTCGTAATTACGAATATTGTTTTATTTTTATTTTAATTTCTTCACAGTACACATCACAGTGATCATCCCTCCCTGCTTCCAGCTTGTGTGGTGTAAAGAAGGCTCTAATACTACTGTGTGAGACTGGTGTGCGAATTTTCGCATATGCAAAAAGTTGCATATGATAATTTTCGTATTTGCTAATTTTCGCGTATGCTAATTTTTGTATATGCTAATTTCCGCATATGTAAATTTTCGCATACGCAAATTTTCGCATATGCAAAAATAAAACGAGAATATTACGAATATGCGAAATATTCGCGAATATATTACGAATATTCGTCCATATATTCGCGAATTTGAATATTGCCTATGCCGCTCAACACTACTGTGGACAAGACAAAAAAGAAATTCAAAAAGTAAAGAATTTCCTCTGTAGTATACAGCTGCTAATAAGTAGTGTTGAGCGGCATAGGCCATATTCGAATTCGCGAATATATGGACGAATATCCGTCATATATTCGCGAATATTCGCATATTCGTAATATTCTCGAAACTTCACGCATGCGAAAATTACCATGTACCTTGATTAACATAAACGAAATTCGCATATGCGAAATTTATGTTGATTTTTCGCATAGGCGAAAATTCGCACACCGGTCTCACACAGTAGTATTAGAGCCTTCTTTACACCACACAAGCTGGAAGCAGAAAGGGGTGATCACTGTGATGTGATCACCCCTTTCTGATGTGAAGTTAAAAAAAAAAAAAAAAAAGAATATTCGTAATTACGAATATATAGTGCTATATTCGTGAATTCGCGAATATGCGATATTCGCGAATAAAATTCGCATTGCGAATATTCGCGAGCAACACTACTACTAAGTAGTGTTGAGCGGCATAGGCCATATTCGAATTCGCGAATATTTGCGCATATATGGACGTATATTTGTCATATATTCGCTAGATTCGCATAGCCGAAATATTTTGCTTTACTTTCGCATATACGAAAATTAGCATATGCGAAAATGCACATATGCGAAAATGCGCATATGCGAAGATGAGCATACATAAAATTTGCATGTGAAAATTTCGCACTTTCAAATTTTTGCCTATGCGAAAAAAAAAAAAAAAAAAAAATTCTCATATACGAAAATTAGCATGGATATAAATTAGCACACACGAAAAGTCGTGAAAAATTTGTATATGCTATTTTTTTCCTATGCGAAAATTGCCATGTACAAAACAATCGCATAATTTCGTATGCGCTTAATTTTCGTGTATGCGAAAATTAACATATATGTATTAAAATTCGCATATGTGAAAATTACATTCGCTCGCCAGTCTCACACAGTAGTATTAGAGCCTTCTTTACACTACACAAGCTGGAAGCAGAGAGGGATGATCACTGTGATGTGTACTGTGAAAAAAAAAAATGATAATAATAATTCGTAATTACGAATAGTGTTGCTCGCGAATATTCGCAATTCGAATATTATTCGCGAATATCGCATATTCGCGAATTCGCGAATTTCGCGAATATAGCGCTACATATTCGTAATTACGAATATTCATTTTTTTTTTTTTTTTTTTCTCACAGTACACATCACAGTGATCATCCCTCTCTGCTTGCAGCTTGTGTGGTGTAAAGAAGGATCTAATACTACTGTGTGAGATTGGCAAGCGAAAATTCGCATATACGAAAATTAGCATATGCGAATTTTCGCATATGCTAATTTTCTATATGCTAATTTTCGCATATGTTAATTTTCGCATGCGCGAATATTCGCATATGCGAAAGTAAAACGAGACTATTACGAACATGCGAATATTCGCGAATATATGACGAATATTCGTCCATATATTCGCGAATATTCGCGAATTCGAATATGGCCTATGCCGCTCAACACTAATTACGAATATATAATGCTATATTCGTGAATATAATGCTATATTCGTGAATATTCGCGAATATGCGATATTCGCGAATAAAATTCGCATTGCGAATATTCGCGAGCAACACTACTAATAAGTACTGGAAGGATTGAGATTTTTTAATAAAATTAATTTACAAATCTGTTTAACTTTCAGGCACCAGTTCAATTTAAAAAAAAAAGTTTTCCACCGGAGTACCCCTTTAAGTGCAGAAAATGTACAAAAGAATGAGAACTTCTTCTCCTTTCAAGTCCATTCCTGGCTTTATTTTCAGTAATTGAAATTAAAATCCAGAAGGTGTGAACACATCCTAAAAGGGGTACTCCAGCATCCCACCGCACCCCATCATTAACCTCTTCCCACGTATGCACATGTCCCATATGCTAGCTAGTTATAAAATCAATTTAACCCCTAGGGGTTAACAAAAACCTCTATACAAGTATGTGTGTTAATAAAACATAGCTTTTAATACTGACTATAAACGATTGAGAACCAAAATCACACGATTTAAACCACTAACCCCAAATCACAATATGCTAGCTAGTTAGCCCAACTGGACTTAGGCATACGTCCTGACAATATTCTGGAGATTGCTGGCAGGATATTGCTGTCACTATGGTCACAGCAGCATTAACTCCATAGATGCCGTGATCAGTCCTGATAATGGAATCTATGGGGTTCAGAGGGGATCAGTTGGCCTCTCGCTGGAACCTGGGGGCTACAGAGGAACCTCGCTATTCTCAGCTTCGTCGTTATTTTGTTTCTAAGCAAGTCTCCTTGACTGTCTCTCTGCCAACGGGTTTTGAACGTGTTTGCAGGGGTGGGCCTTTACAACGGGGTCTCCTCTCTAGTATTTACTCCTTGCTGTTGTCTCCCCACACTGACCAACCCCCTTCACATAGATACATGAGTCGTTGGGAGGAAGATCTTGGCTCCCCCATCTCCCTCCCCCAATGGAGACTGATTTAGGAACGGGCCTCTAAGGCCTCTATCTGTACGGCCTATATGGAAAAGCAGTATAAATTGCTCATGGGTTGGTATCATACTCTGGCCCTTCTCAATAGACTGAACCCTTCTATCCCACCACAATGCTAGCGTTGTGGTGTGGGCTTAGGTCAGTGTTTCCCAACCTTTTTCGGGTCGGACACTACTCGGGAAAAAAAATTTCCGCGGGGCACCGCTTCCGAGGTTGACGAGCAAAAAAAAAAAAAAAAAGGGGTAGAATAACGGTACAAAATGCAATGCACTATATCTATTTATCAGTGGGTATGTAGTTTAAAGTGCTGCTTTATACAGCAACTCACTAATGACATCTTCTCTAATTTGCTTTTTTGCCTTCTCTTCTCCATCTGGTCCGGGCCATTATCACGATTTCTTCCACACACAATTCTTCACCGGTAAACCTGCAAGACAAACCTATTAGGCTCCCTATTAAGATGTAGAGGGGTGTACAGAGGGGTGTAGAGGGGTGTACATGAATGAAAGAGGGGTGTAGAGGAGTGTACATGGGTGACAGATGGGTGTAGAGGAGTGTACATGGGTGACAGATGGGTGTAGAGGAGTGTACATGGGTGAAAAAAGGGTTTAGGAGTGTACAGAGGGGTGAAGAGGAGTGTACATGGGTGACAGGGGTGTAGAGGAGTGTACAGAGGGGTGTAGAGGAGTGTACATGGGTGACAGGGGTGTAGAGGAGTGTACAGAGGGGTGTAGAGGAGTGTACATGGGTGACAGGGGTGTAGAGGAGTGTACAGAGGGGTGTAGAGGAGTGTACATGGGTGACAGATGGGTATAGAGGAGTGTACAGATGGGTGAAGAGGAGTGTACATGGGTGAAAAAGGGGTGTAGGAGTGTACAGAGGGGTGTAGAGGAGCATACATGGGTGACAGAGGGGTGTAGAGGAGTGTACATAGGGGTGTAGAGGAGTGTACATGGGTGACAGGGGTGTAGAGGTGTGTGCAGAGGGGTGTAGAGGAGTGTACAGTGGGGTGTAGAGGAGCATACATGGGTGACAGAGGGGTGTAGAGTAGTGTACAGGAGAGTACATGGGTGACGAAGGGGTGTAGAGGAGTGTACAGAGGGGTGTAGAGGAGCATACATGGGTGACAGAGGGGTGTAGAGGAGTGTACATGGGTGACAGGGGTGTAGAGGTGTGTACAGAGGGGTGTACAGGAGTGTACAGTGGGGTGTAGAGGAGTGTACAGTAGAGTATATGGATGACAAAGGGGTGTAGAGGAGTGTACAGGGGTGTACAGAGGGATGTAGAGGAGTGTACATGGGTGAGAGGGGTGTAGAGGGGTGTACAGAGGGGTGTAGAGGAGTGTACAATGGGTGACAGGGGTGTACAGAGGGGTGTAGAGGAGTGTACATGGGTGACAGAGGGGTGTAGAGGAGTGTACAGAGGGGTGTAGAGGAGTGTACAGGGGTGTAGAGGAGTGTACATGGGTGGCAGGGGTGTATAGAGGGGTGTGGAGGAGTGTACATGGGTGACAGAGGGGTATAGAGTAGTGTACATGGGTGATAGAAGGGTGTAGAAGAACATGGGTGACAGAGGTGTGTAGAGGAGTGTACATGGGTGACAGAGGGGTGTAGAGGAGTGTACATGGGTGACAGAGGAGTGTAGAGGAGTGTTCATGGGTGACAGAGGGATGTAGAGGAGTGTACATGGGTGACAGAGGGGTGTAGAGGAGTGTACATGGGTGACAGAGGGGTATAGAGGAGTGTACATGGGTGACAGAGGGGTGTAGAGGAGTGTACATGGGTGACAGAGGGGTATAGAGGAGTGTACATGGGTGACAGAGGGGTATAGAAGAGTGTACATGGGAGACAGAGGGGTATAGAGTAGTATACATGGGTGATAGATGGATGTAAAAGAGAACATGGGTGACAGAGGGGTGTAGAGGAGTGCACTTGGGTGACAGAGAGGTGTAGAGGAGTGTACATGGGTGACAGAGGGGTGTAGAGGAGTGCACATGGGTGACAGAGGGGTGTAGAGGAGTGTACATGGGTGGCAGGGGTGTACAGAGGGGTGTAGAGGAGTGTACATGGGTGACAGAGGGGTGTAGAAGAGTGTACATGGGTGACAGAGGGGTATAGAGGAGTGTACATGGGTGACAGAGGGGTGTAGAGGAGTGTACATGGGTGACAGAGGGGTGTAGAGGAGTGTACATGGGTGACAGAGGGGTATAGAGGAGTGTACATGGGTGACAGAGGGGTGTAGAAGAGTGTACATGGGTGACAGAGGGGTATAGAGGAGTGTACATGGGTGACAGATGGGTGTTGAGGAGTGTACATGGGTGACAGAGGGGTGTAGAGGAGTGTACATAGGTGACAGAGGGGTATAGAAGAGTGTACATGGGTGACAGAGGGGTGTAGAGGAGTGTACATGGGTGACAGAGGGGTATAGAGTGTACGTGGGTGACAGAGGGGTGTAGAGGAGTGTACTTGGGTGACAGATTGGTGTAGAGTAGTGTACATGGATGACAGAGGGGTATAGAGGAGTGTACATGGGTGACAGAGGGGTATAGAAGAGTGTACATGGGAGACAGAGGGGTATAGAGTAGTGTACATGGGTGATAGATGGATGTAAAAGAGAACATGGGTGACAGAGGGGTGTAGAGGAGTGTACATGGGTGACAGAGAGGTGTAGAGGAGTGTACATGGGTGACAGAGGGGTGTAGAGGAGTGTACATGGGTGTCAGAGGGGTATAGAAGAGTGTACATGGGTGACAGAGGGGTGTAGAGGAGTGTACATGGGTGACAGAGGGGTATAGAGTGTACGTGGGTGACAGAGGGGTGTAGAGGAGTGTACATGGGTGACAGAGGGGTATAGAGGAGTGTACATGGGTGACAGAGGTGTATAGAGGAGTGTACATGGGTGACAGAGGGGTATAGAAGAGTGTACATGGGTGACAGAGGGGTGTAGAGGAGTGTACATGGGTGACAGAGAGGTGTACATGGGTGATGGGTGTAGTGGAGTGTACAGAGGGGTGTAGGGAGGTGTACAAGGGTGACAGTTGGGTTTAGAAGAGTGAACATGGGTGATGGGGGCATAGGGGGTAGACAGGGGTGACAGAGGGGTGAATAGGGGGTGGAAATGGGTGACAAGGATGTGGTCAGAGGGGTGGACAATGGAGGGTGAACATGGGTGACAGATGGTTGGATGGGGGGTGGACATGGATGACAGGAGGGTGGACATGGGAGACAGAGGGTCAGAGGGGTGGACAAGGGTGACAAGGGGGTAAAAGACGGACAGTAGTGACAGAGAGGGGTGGACTGGGGTGACAAAGGGACAGATGGGTGAACAGATGGGGGTAAACGGGGGGTAAACATGAGTGACAGGGATGGACAGGGGAGTGGACAAGGCGGACATGGATGACAGGGGGGGGTGGACATGAGAGATGGGGGGGTGGACATGAGTGACAGGGGGGGTGGACATGAGTGACAGGGGGGGTGGACAGGGGTGACAGGGGGGCGGACATGGATGACAGGGGGGGGGGTGGACATGGGTGACAGGGGGGGGTGGACAGGGGTGACAGGGGGGCGGACATGGATGACAGGGGGGGGGGGTGGACATGGGTGACAGGGGGGGGTGGACATGGCGGACATGGATGACAGGGGGACATGAATGACGGGGGGCATGGGTGACAGGGGGGGCATGGGCGGCAGGGGGGTGGACATGGGTGTAGAGGAGTGTACATGGGTGACAGATGGGTGTAGAGGAGTGTACATGGGTGGCAGGAACAAACCCCCACAGCAAACCTATTCTGCTATCAAAATGTCATATCAGTCCAAAAATGGTACCAATAAGAACTACAGATTTTTTTTTTCCAAGTTTAACCCCACACATAATTTTTTCCTGGTTGCAATACTAGTGTTATACCAATATAGTGGTCATGTGACCCTGTGATTGCCCTTAAAGGGGTACTCCACTGGAAAAAAAAAACATTTAAATCAACTGGTGACAGAAAGTTAAACAGATTTTTAAATTACTTCTATTAAAAAAATCTTAATCCTTCCAATAATTATCAGCTGCTGAAGTTGAGTTGTTCTTTTCTGTCTGACAACAGTGCTCTCTGCTGACACCTCTGTCCATTTTAGGAACCAGAGTATGAGCAAATCCCCATAGAAAACCTAACCTGCTCTGGACAGTTCCTAAAATAGGCAGAGGTGTCAGCAGAGAGCACTGTGGGCAGGCAGAAGGGAAAGTAAAAAAGAAAAGAACTTCCTGTGGATCATAACAGCAGCTGATAAGTACTGGAAGAATTAAGATTTTTAAATATAAGTAATTTACAAATATGTTTAACTTTCTGGCACCAGTTGATTTAAAAATAAAAAGTTTTTTCAGTGGAGTACCCCTTTAAGCTGGTCTGTTGGCATCTATGGTCTTCCTGTTAAGTTTAAAGTCAGACAGATATTACAGCAGAGTGGGCTGTTACACAATAGGTAGGGTTCCTCAAATTGGTGTTGGCCCTTCTTCCTAGACAGGATAATGGCCCCCTTTGTTAACCCCTAAGCCCAAGTTAAATTCAATGGCCTCTTGTCTACTTCTCTGTGCATTGGTAATGGCACCAGAAGTTGTGGTTTTGCAACAGCTGGAGGGCCGCAGGTTAGACACTTAAAGGGGTACTCCTCTGGAAAACATTTTTTTTTAAATCAACTGGTGCCAAAAAGTTAAACAGATTTGTAAATGACTTCTATTAAAAAAAATCTTAATCCTTCCAGTACTTATCAGTTGTTGTATGCTCCACAGGAAGTTCTTTTCTTTTGAATTTCCTTTCTGTCTGACCACAGTGCTCTCTGCTGACACCTCTGTCCATTTTAGGAACTGTCCAGAGTAGGATAGGTTTTCTATGGGGATATTCTCCTACTATGGACAGTTCCTAAATTGGACAGAGGTGTCAGCAGAGAGCACTGTGGCCAGACAGAAAGGAAATTCGAAAAGAAAACAACTTCCTGTGGAGCATACAACAACTGATAAGTACTGGATGGATTACGTTTTTTTTTATAGAAGTAATTCACAAATCTGTTTAACTTTCTGGCCCCAGTTGATTAAAAGAAAATGTTTTCAAGGGGAAGAGTCCTAGGCCTAGAGCAGTGTTTCCCAACCAGGGTGCCTACAGCTGTTGCAAAACTACAACTCCCAGCATGCCCGGACAGCCTTCGGCTGTCCGGGCATGCTGGGAGTTGTAGTTTTGCAATGGCTGGAGGCAACCTGGTTGGGAAGTATTGGCCTAGAGGAAAAGCAAAGCCAATTCAAGTTAGTTCAGGATGTATTTTTCCCAATGTCCACTAGGTGGTGCTGGTAATACACACAAAGACCTTGATACATTGTAACAAAATAACAGTAATAGTGGATACATTGTAAACGTCATCCTGCTGTTTTACAACCTTAATTCAGATTTTTATCTTAAGATAAAGTGACACATTTCCTTACATGAATAATTTCTGGCCAATATCCAACCTTATAATGCAGGAAGCTGATAACTACTTTAAGCGGGGATATTAAATAGAACAATGAAATTGGCACAGCAAGAAGATTTTTTTGGATTTTTATTATCAGGGTTTGAAAAAAACTGGCGCTGAAAATCATATGGCACCATGTTCATTGGGATCCCTTCCGGGGCAGGTTGTTGTGTTGTAAATGCCCTTTGTGCCCAGCCCCTATAATGGCATCACCCAGGAGCTCTATAGGGTTCAGTGGTGACATCTGGTCCTTGAGAAGGCCCCTCTGCACCTCTGGCACTACCATAGAAGTCATGAGAGATTAGAGGGCTTAATTCTGGGCAACCCTTTTTCAGGTGCCTTATTAACCCCTTAAGGACGGACCCATTTTTTTTTTTACCTTAAAGGAGTAGTCCAGTGGTGACCCGTGGTGAACAACTTCTCCCCTATCCTAAGGATAGGGGATAAGTTGCAGATCGCGGGGGGTCCGACCGCTGGGGCCCCCTGCGATCTCCTGTACGGAGCCCCGACAGCCCGCGGGAAGGGGGCGCGTCGACCTCCGCACGAAGCGGCGGCCGATACGCCCCCTCAATACAACTCTATGGCAGAGCCGGAGCGCTGCCTTCGGCAATCTCCGGCTCTGCCATAGAGATGTATTGAGGGGGCGTGTCGGCTGCCGCTTCGTGCGGGGGTCGACACCCGCTATCTGGCTGGAGAGCCCGGCCCCCGTACAGAGAGATCGCAAGGGGGCCCCAGCGGTCGGACCCCACCCCAATCTCAAACTTATCCCCTATCCTTAGGATAGGGGATAAGTTTTTCGCCACTGGACTACCCCTTTAAAGGATTACTCCGGTAGAAAACATTTTTTTTTTAAGGTTTTTTTTTTTTTTTTATATGTCAAATGGCTCCAGAAAGTTAAACAGATTTGTAAATTACTTCTATTAAAAAAAATCTTAATCCTTTCAATACTTATGAGCTGCTGAAGTTGAGTTGTTTCTTTTCTGTCTAAATGCTCTCTGATGACACGTGTCTCAGGAACTGTCCAGATTAGAAGCAAATCCCCATAGCAAACCTCTTCTACTCTGTGCAGTTTTTAGCAGCTGTATGCTATAGAGGAAATTATTTTCTTTTTGAATTTCTTTTTTGTGTTGTCCACAGTGCTCTCTGCTTACACCTGATGCCCGTATCAGGAACTGTCCAGAGCAGGATAAAATCCCCATAGCAAACCTATGCTGCTCTGGAAAGTTCCTGACACAGACAGAGGTGTCAGCAGAGAGCACTGTGGACAAGACAAAAAAAAATTCTAAAAGAAAAGAATTTCCTCTGTAGTATACAGCTGCTAATAAGTACTGGGTAAAGATTTTTTTAATAGAAGTCATTTACAAATCTTTATAACTTTCTGGCACCAGTTGATTTAAAAAACAAAAAATGTTTTCCACTGGAGTACCCCTTTAATGACCAGGCTCGTCATCCTTCCAGTACATTATATATACAGTGTGGTAGTGGGGTGTGATGAGGGCAGATGTTGTTACCCTAGGGGCAGATGGCAATAACCCCTTGTATTCGTGACGCCAGGGTGTGGTTTAGCCTAAAACCCCCCGAAGGTATACCGCTGGATCTTGGGCTAGGCACGGGGGCATTAAAGACTCTGACGCCAAGTTACGGACAACTATAGCTTTACTGAGGTTAGACAGATGGTAAAGTCTATACAGTTCAGCCAGGGGTCCAAGGAAGTGACCAGTGACACAGAGACCTTAAGGGCTTGCTGGGACTTGTGGTAGGACTGGTAAATTGAATGCAGACCACGCTGATTTGACAGATGACAGGGACTGACTTGACTTGACTCATAAAGCTGTGACTTTATCTTACTTGAATTGATGGTGGCTGCAGGACTGGACTTTGAGGTCTCCAACACTCTGGACACACACACTATGCGACTGCACTGGACCTCAGCAGGAAGAGCTCTAAGCTCCAAGAGAGAGAAACTCCACCCAGGGCTTATATGGGGGAGACTAGCAGGGAGCCCATAGGTAACTCTTGGGATCACCTGATCACTGATACCTCCTGGGTAACAATCACATGACATAACTCTTAAAGATAAAACTAATTTTATAATACAATACACTGCAGAAAATATGTACAGGGGGGAAACAGGTGCAAAGGGCCCTGGGGACACTAAAGGAGGCTGCCTGACAGAGCAGCAAGGGTATGGGGTAACATCTCCCATACTGGGCCACCACAAACTCCCCCTCTTAAAGGGGTACTCTGCCCCTAGACATCTTATCCCCTATCCAAAGTATACGGTATAAGATGTCAGATCGCGGGGGTCCCGCTGCTGGGGACACCCGGGATCTCGGCTGCAGCACTCACCTCAATGGATTCCGGCAACGCTGGAGGCTTCGGATCCCGACCACGCGAGCTGATGGGCGTGATTTCATGACTCCGCCCCCGTGTGACGTCACCCCCGCCCCTCAATGCAAGTCTATGGGAGGGGGCATGACAGGTCTGGTTATAGAACAAGATAGAAACGAGTCCATGTAGCACTGTAAATGTCCATACATGTTCTTTGGTTTGATAAACATGTGGGATTAACGATCTTTGTAACTGCTCTAGGAACACATTTTAGACCATAATACACACAAGTTTGCAGATTGGGCTGCCAGAGGCTACCCAATGCTTTGGCTACTGGGGCCCCTTCGGTTCTTAACACTTCTCCCCATAACTCAACAAGTAGTATGATACTATAGAACCATTTTACCTCAGCATAATGTTTTCTGCCTCTACACATGTCTTACTTTTAGTTTCAGGGGAACCCTCTGGCCAGTAGAGTACCCTGTACACGAGGAAAGAAAAATGTTATACATATATATATATATATATATATATATATATATATATATATACATTGGACATTTGTGGACTGGGACTAGAAGTAATGTTACAGTCCTAACTTAAGTGTTTATATATGAACTGTGTGTGGTACATAACCTTGCACACTATATTGTGAGCTAATCTTTGTACCTTAGTAAGGGATCACGGCTAAATATAAGATACACTTATGCAAATGGTTACAAATAAACTTCTTGACAAGTTCGTCAGGCACTTCTTAAACGTTGCATAACCTGTGGAGAACAAAAGTATTTCACAAGGAAAAGTTAGTGATATAAAGTAGAATTATTACGGGTAGACTCCTTTAACTTGGGAACTTGCCATCCCAGTCTCGCTAGTCGGACTGCTTTTGAAGCTCGGGCACGTAACAGGGTCCACAGGACTGTGGCCCCTGTAATGGACTCACTCGGGTGTTCCAGTTCACCCAGGACAACGTGGACTCTGTAATGGTGGGGCTGATGGTGACCACCATTTGCACTGCAGCAGCTTGCGCCACTGGGGGAACAGCAGTTGGTGCCTGTTGGGCCGCCAAACCTCCTCTGTGGGAGTAGGCCGAGGCACTTCAGTTGGTGTCCGCTGGTTAGGCCAAACCACAGGAGTAGGCCTGGGCACATTCACAGATGACTGTGGTAGATACTTTGGTGCCATAACAGGCCCTTCGGGCACGTAGACCTCCTCCTCCTGGACAGAACCTCTGACTTTAGGCAGCAGCAACCCAAGGGATCGGCGTCTGATGGGATCTGATGGTCCCAAGATGGTCCCACCATGAAAACAGTCCATGAGGGTGCCAAACCCCGGCACTTTGTCAATTTTTATGACCGTGGCTCTGCGAAGTTCCAGGAGTGGATCTCCCTCTTGGGGATGTTCAAGCTTCCTAATGTACAGGGCCTCCATTGCTTTTGTGTCCTCCTGCTGCACTTGTCGCACCTCATATGGCAGCAGCTTCGGCCAATATCTTTCCATTCTTTGTGTCCTCAGTCCCTCTACAATCTCGGCCACCTGAGCTTCTCTTCTGGCTCTCTCGGTCTGGGCCAGTGGGACTGGGGGATGGGACTTCCCTGGCAAGGGAAGAAGGTGATCACTCACTGTATTAGTCCAGGCTCATCGCCAAACAACCACTTTGGTAAAGGTGGGGACCGGGGATATGCTGCAGACTTCTGGGCCTGGGGGGTTTGCTCTGGGCTAGGGGTAGAAGGAGCGGTAGAGAACACGGCCTCAGCCAGGGTACTCACTTCTGACTCCTCGGTGTGAATTGCAGCCCAGGACCCCTAAGTCCGGTGGTGAGGGGACAGCCTCACTGGCAATGATGCACAAGAAGATGCCGGCGTTCCCCTTCCGGGGTTGGTGGCCAGTAGAGATGAGCGTATAAAAGCTGACAAACCCGAATTTGTTACAAATTTCATGAAATATTCGCCCTAATTGCTTCATTAAACTCCATTTACTGCTGTCCAGGCTCCAGGGCATCTAAAATGGTGGATCCACACAGGGCCGGACTGGGGATAAAAACCAGCCCTGGAAATTATTGCATACCAGCCCCACAACACTTTGTGCCAGCCATCGGCCACCGTGTGCACAGGCGTATTACTTTACTTGGATATATATAAAATAGTGTTGCTCGCGAATATTCGCAATGTGAATTTTATTTGCGAATATTCGCAATGCTAATTTTATTCGCGAATATCGCATATTTTATTTTATTTTTTTGTCATTTTTTTTTTCACAGTACACATCACAGTGATCATCCCTCTCTGCTTCCAGCTTGTGTGGTGTAAAGAAGGCTCTAATACTACAGTGTGAGACTGTGTGTGAGAATGTGCATATGCAAATTTTCGCATTTGCGAATTTTCGTTTATGCAAATTTTTGCATATGCGAAAATAAAAAGTGAATATTATGAATATGCAAATTTAGCAAATATATGACGAATATTCGTCCATATATTCGCAAAATATCGCAAATTCGAATATGGCCTATGCCGCTCAACACTAATATAAATATGTATATATATATATATATATATATATATATATATATACACACACATATATGTCACAGTATGGTATAGTTCCCCACATTAGGTGCAGTATAGTTCTCCACATTAGGTGCAGAATATAGTCCCCCACATTAGGTGATTAGGTGCAGTATATAGTCCCCCACATTAGGTGCAGTATATAGTCCCCCACATTAGGTGCAGTATATAGTTCCCCACATTAGGTGCAGTATAGCTCCCTAACATTACGTGCAGTATTGTTCCCCCCATATTAGGTGCAGTATTTAGTCCCCCACATTAGGTGCAGTATAGCTCCCCCACATTACGTGCAGTATAGCTCCCCCACATTATGTGCAGTATTGTTCCCCCCATATTAGGTGCAGTATAGTTCCCCCCACATTAGGTGCAGTATAGTTCCCCCACATTAGGTACAGTACATAGTCCCCCCCACATTAGGTGCAGTATAGTCCCCCCACATTAGGTGCAGTATAGTTCGCCCACATTAGGTACAGTACATAGTTCCCCCACATAAGGTGCAGTACATAGTCCCCCACATTAGGTGCAGTGCATAGTCCCCCCACATTAGGTGCAGTATATAGTCCCCCACATTAGGTGCAGTACAGTTCCTCCACATTATGTGCAGTACAGCTCCCACACATTAGGTGCAGTATAGTTCCCCATATTAGGTCCAGTATATAGTCCCCCACATTAGGTGCAGTACAGCTCCCCCACATTAGGTGCAGTATAGCTCCTCCACATTAGGTGCAGTGCATAGTCCCCCCACATTAGGTGCAGTATATAGTACCCCACATTAGGTGCAGTTCAGTTCCCCCACATTAGGTGCAGTATAGCTCCCCCACATTAGGTGCAGTATAGTTCCCCATATTAGGTCCAGTATATAGTCCCCCACATTAGGTGCAGTATAGTTCCCCACAATAGGTGCAGTATAGCTCCCCCACATTAGGTGCAGTATAGTTCCCCACATTAGGTGCAGTATATAGTCCCCCACATTAGGTGCAGTATAGCTCCCCCACATTAGGTGCAGTATAGCTCCCCCACATTAGGTGCAGTATATAGTCCCCCACATTAGGTGCAGTATATAATCACCCACATTAGGTGCAGTATAGCTCCCCCACATTAGGTGCAGTATGTTCCCCCCACAGACATACAGCCTTCAGCCATATACATATGGCTGGAGGCTGTATACCTGCTTACTGCCCCACTTCAGTATTCCGACCACCGCTCCGGGGTCATGATCTACTGCTATGGCCCATAGCCTATGATCGTGACCCCGGGGCAGTGGTCAGAATACTGAAGATGACGTGCTGCTGCCCACTGGTCACTTACCTACCATGCGCGCGCGTCCTCCTCACCGCTCCGCTCTGTTCTGTTACTATGGCCGCACGCACGGGACGTCAGTGACGTCCCTGCGTGCGCTACTTCCCGGTGGCCCCTGCGTTTTTAAAGTTAACGCGGGGCCGGAGGCCGCACAGAGGTAACCGGGGCATCCTTGTGTCCCGAAAAGATTTTTTGGGACACAGGGATGTCCACGGGGCCCCTGTGGGCACAGGGCCCAGATCAGGCGCTCCATGAGCGCCAATGATCCGGCCCTGGCGGCCGCTGAAGGGGAAAAAAGATGCGCAGACTCATCTCAAAGCGGCCCACAGGGAATTGTCCCGGTATCCCGGTAGGCCAGTCCGGGCCTGGATCCACATGTCAGTACATGGGGCAAGGAACACTGGGAAGGCGGAAAGGGAAGTAGGCGGTATGACCCTGAATCGCATGCAGGATGCAGCCTTTCAGCAGCCAGTCACCCCTGTGATGTCACAGCCCTATGTATTCGGCAGCCAGTTCTGTGTCTTTGTTCCACAACAAATCATCTGCTGGCTATACTAGTCTGTAGACTAGCAGTCCATTCCTAATAGTCTTTGACAGAGTGCAATTTTGTGTTTAGTCAACAGCTTTTTGGTGCTGCAGCACTGTTGTCTTGCTGGTGTTATGCAAAAAATGTTTTTAAGCGTACTGTACCACATTTTTCTGCCCTCATAAGTGCATACCACATACCTACATCTAAGTAGTGTACTATTTTGTACCTGTTAATCTGTCAAGGGCCTGGATACTGTGAAAGTCCGGGCAAAAGTACTCACCGGCTGGTGTTTTACTAAAATACGTTTTTTTAAGCGTACTGTACAGCATTTTTCTGCCCTCATAAGTGCATACCACATATCTACATCTAAGTAGTGTACTATTTTGTACCTGTTAATCTGTCAAGGGCCTAGATACTGTGAAAGTCCAGGCAAAAGTACTCACCAGCTGGTGTTGTACTCAGATACTTTTTTAAGTGTACTGTAGCACATTTTTCTGCCCCCATAAGTGCATACCACATACTTACATCTAAGTAGTGTACTATAATGTACCTGTTAATCTGTCAAGGGCCTACATACTGTGAAAGGACAGCCAAAAGTAATCACCGGCTGGTGTGTTACTCCAATATGTTAATTAAGTGTACTGTAGCGCATCTTTCTGCCCTCGTAAGTGCATACCACATACCTACATCTAAGTAGTGTACTATGTTGTACCTGTTAATCTGTCAAAGGCCTAGATACTGTGAAAGGACAGTCAAAAGAACACACCTGCTGCTGTTCTAGACAAATACTGTTTTAAGCGTAGTAAAGCGTATTGTACTCCCCTCATATACGCACTAAGTATGTCAGGCAGAGAAGTGCCAGAACATGCACATAGGAATGACAGAGGCCTAAATTCATCAGGCAGAGGTCACAGCAGACTAGGGGCGAGTGGCAGCAGGAGTCGCAGCAAGAGACCTGAGCTCCCTGCATCAGCTAGCGGTCGAGTCTCAAGCAGCAACCCGTCTGCCGTCATCTATTGGTTAACACGGTCATCCACTTCATCACAAATGACATCTGATACCCCCAGTCAACAGTCGGTGGGTTCCTCAGACACAACTATGAATGGGTGAATGTGGTTCCTGCACAACCACAACACCAACTTGGACAGGTCAAGCCGCTTCCTCCTCCATGCTCTCAGGCCATTGGTCCTGTGACAGTTTTCGACTCTGCCTCCTCATCCTCCACCATGTCCTCAGCCTTCACTGTCCAGACAAGTCTCAGTGGCCCTTCAGCATACCATGTGTGCAGGGCACGGCGGTGTCACGTTGTTCTACACATGGTTTGCCTTGGCGAACAGAGTCGCACAGGGTAGGAACTGGTAAAAGTAATTCGTAAGGAAATTGGAGCATAGCTTACTCCACGAAAACTGGAAATGGGAACCATGGTGACTGACAATGGGAAGAACATTTTGCATGCGCTGCGACTAGGAAGGCTGAGCCATGTGCCCTGCATGGCACACGTGTTCAATCTGGTCGTGAATCAGTTCCTGAAGTGTTCCCTCCATTTGCAAGAAATCCTAACAATGGGAAGGAAACTTTCCATGCACTTCAGTCATTCGTACACCGCAAAGCACACCCTCCTTGAGTTGTAGCCTCTGAACGGTATCACACAACATAGTCTGATTTGTGACGTTGCCACATGTTGGAATTCCACCCTCCATATCTTGGACCGACTCTACAAACAGAGAAAAGCCATCACCGATTTCTTGATGATCCAAGCAGATAGGGGTACTCCCCTGTGTAACTTCAATGTGAACCAGTAGCAGCTCATACGTGACACCTGCCGTTTGCTGAGGCCCTTTGAGGAAGCGACATTATAAGTAAGTTGCCTGGATTACAGGATGAACGATGGCATTCCACTGCTTCATTTCTTACAACACATGTTGGAAAGGAGTGCTGGTCAGGGCACTGGAGACGTTGCGCCTACATCTCACGGCCACATGAGCCCTGTGGGGGCGGAACTGGAGGAGGAGGAGGATGAGGGGCAGAGTGGAGCACAGTTTAGGTTTCGCCAAATGGGCATTTTTTCTAGTCATCGGACAGGAGAGGAGGAGCAGGAGCAGCCAGAGGAGCTCGAGGGTTATGAGGAAGGCGAGACAGAGGATCCAGACACACTGTGGCAGTATGCAGTGGAGATGGAGGCAAGGAGTCCCTCCGAGTCACTTGCACAAATGACACGATGCATGCTCACTTGCTTGCGTAGTGACAGCTAAATTGTCCCCATTCAGCAGCGGGATGACTTCTGGATCTCCAACTTATTGGACCTTCGCTACTGCCACAAAATAGGGGCCTTTTTTACACCCACTGAGAGGGAGGACAAAGTGACCTACTACAGAGGCAGCCTATATAGTCAGTTGGCCGATCCCTATCAGCGCCATCGTCCATCCACTCGCAGGTCTGACTCGGGGGGCCCTCTGCGCTCACCTTCCACTGTCATGGCTGTTGGGGAAGGGTGAGGTGGCAGGAGCAGTACCAGCTCCATCAGCAGCAGCCTGAGTCTACAGTAGCTGATGAGTAGCTTTCTTCACCTGCCAGCAGGTAGACCTGGAGTAGGACCTGAAGCAGCAGGTGGTGGCATACCTTGACATGACCATGCCAACACACCTTGAAGATCCGCTGGACTTCTGGGCAGCCAAACTTGATTTGTGGCTGCAACTAGCAGAGTTTGCCCTGGAAAAGGTGTCCTGCCCGGCCAGTAGTGTGCCATCAGAGCGGGTGTTTAGTGCGGCAGGGGCCATAGTCAACCCAAGGAGAACTCGTCTGTCCATGAAAAATGTGGAGAGACTGACCTTTGTGAAGATGAATCAGGCATGGATCAGCCAGGATTTCCAACCACCAATGCCTGATGTATGAGAGTGGATTGACCATTGTGCCACACCAACACTGCGCAAATATGGATAGTGCCAAACAGATTTAAGGCGCTGTTCCCCAGTTACAAACATTCCTCTGCATCAGACCTTTTTTCACCCACCTTTGTCACCGGGTACTGGTATTGTCACCCACCGCACCACTCTGTCACCGGGTCACTTTAAGGACTCCTGATGCTGCTGCTGCACCTCCAGGCTGTCTCATTCAGCCACTATATGGTTTCTTCTCATGCTTCAGCCACCTCCATGCTGTGCCATTCAGCCACTATATGTTCTCCCCATGCTGCCACAAACTCCAGGCTGTGTCATTCAGCCACTATATGGTCTCCTCATACTAATGGCATCTACAGGCTCTGTCATTGTGCTGCCATGTGACAACTAGTGACTCCTTGTTAGATTTGGTCCTTTGTACCAACACACTGGGGCCCGGGACACTAAAACTTGGTTAAAATTTCAAATTCCAAATCCTCAATTTAAATTTCAAAATCTTAAATTTCTATTTAAAAATCTTACATTTCAATGGTCTCCTCATGCTTCTGCAAACTCCAGGCTGTGCCATTCAGCCAATATATGGTTTACTGATGCTGCTGGGCCTAAAAATCGGGATTTAAGGATTAGCGTCTCATTGTTTCATTTCCCTCTCCCACAAGTTTTACCCATGTACTGTGCTAGTATTATATAGAAGAAGCAGAGCTCTAATGTCTACTGTGTATTATATAGAAGCAGCAGAGCTCTTACATCTACTGTATATTATATAGAAGTAGCTGAGGTCTTATGTCTACTGTATATTATATAGAAGTAGCTGAGGTCTTATGTCTATTGTATATTATATAGAAGTAGCAGAGGTCTTACATCTACTGTATATTATATAGAAGTAGCAGAGGTCTTATGTCTACTGTATATTATATAGAAGTAGCAGAGGTCTTATGTCTACTGTATATTATATAGAAGTAGCTGAGGTCTTATGTCTACTGTATATTATATAGAAGTAGCAGAGGTCTTATGTCTATTGTATATTATATAGAAGTAGCAGAGGTCTTCCATCTACTGTATATTATATAGAAGTAGCAGAGGTCTTATGTCTACTGTATATTATATAGAAGTAGCAGAGGTCTTATGTCTACTGTATATTATATAGAAGTAGCAGAGGTCTTATGTCTATTGTATATTATATAGAAGTAGCAGAGGTCTTATGTCTACTGTATATTATATAGAAGTAGCAGAGGTCTTATGTCTACTGTGTCTTATATAGAAGTAGCAGAGGTCTTACATCTACTGTATATTATATAGAAGTAGCTGAGGTCTTATGTCTATTGTATATTATATAGAAGTAGCAGAGGTCTTACATCTACTGTATATTATATAGAAGTAGCAGAGGTCTTATGTCTACTGTATATTATATAGAAGTAGCAGAGGTCTTACATCTACTGTATATTATATAGAAGTAGCCGAGGTCTTATGTCTACTGTATATTATATAGAAGTAGCAGAGCTCTTATGTCTACTGTGTATTATATAGAAGTAGCAGAGGTCTTATGTCTACTGTATATTATATAGAAGTAGCAGAGGTCTTATGTCTACTGTATATTATATAGAAGTAGTAGAGGTCTTACATCTACTGTAAATTATATACAAGTAGCAGAGGTCTTAATTCTACTGTATATTATATAGAAGTAGCAGAGGTCTTACATCTACTGTATATTATATAGAAGTAGCAGAGGTCTTATGTCTACTGTATATTATATAGAAGTAGCAGAGGTCTTACATCTACTGTATATTATATAGAAGTAGCAGAGGTCTTAAATCTACTGTATATTATATAGAAGTAGCAGAGGTCTTACATCTACTGTAAATTATATACAAGTAGCAGAGGTCTTAAATCTACTGTATATTATATAGAAGTAGCAGAGGTCTTACATCAACTGTATATTATATAGAAGTAGCAGAGGTCTAATGTCTACTGTATATTATATAGAAGTAGCAGAGGTCTTATGTCTACTGTATATTATATAGAAGTAGTAGAGGTCTTACATCTACTGTAAATTATATACAAGTAGCAGAGGTCTTAAATCTACTGTATATTATATAGAAGTAGCAGAGGTCTTACATCTACTGTATATTATATAGAAGTAGCAGAGGTCTTATGTCTACTGTATATTATATAGAAGTAGAAGAGGTCTTATGTCTACTGTATATTATATAGAAGTAGCAGAGGTCTTACATCTACTGTATATTATATAGAAGTAGCAGAGGTCTTAAATCTACTATATATTATATAGAAGTAGCAGAGGTCTTATGCCTACTGTATATTATATAGAAATAGCTGAGGTCTTATGTCTACTGTATATTATATACAAGTAGCAGAGCTCTTATGTCTACTGTATATTATATAGAAGTAGCAGAGGTCTTATGTCTAATGTATATTATATAGAAGTAGCAGAGGTCTTATGTCTACTGTATATTATATAGAAGTAGCTGAGGTCTTATGTCTACTGTATATTATATACAAGTAGCAGAGGTCTTACATCTACTGTATATTATATACAAGTAGCAGAGGTCTTATGTCTACTGTATATTATATGCAAGTAGCAGAGGTCTTATGTCTACTGTATATTATATAGAAGTAGTAGATCTCATTTTGTCATCTTTAACTTTGCTGATTTTGCCAGATGTAGCAAAGCTGAATTTGTCAATTGGCACGACACATTGTAATGGCACAACGTGTGACCATGGTTCTTACCTCCCTGTGACATGTAATTCCATCCCGGAATAGAAATGATTTCAAATATCGAGTGTCCTCACTGCGGAGGTCACATCTCGGATCTCCTCGAATCATAGATGATCTATGTACAGATGCGTCTCCATTCACAGCCCACATGAAACGCTCACCTGGTCTATGGACTCATCCCCCTATACACGGGCAGTCATGCGGCACCTGATTTGTTTTATTTTCAGGTCACTTTCTGGGAGAATAGAGTATTGTTCAACATAAAACAGAGTGGGCGACAACAAAACCCTGAGTTATCTTAATGTACATGGGAAGAGAATGAGCGAGGCCTGTCGGGGCTCGGCCAAACAGGTGACCTTGTCAAGGCCTCTGAATACAATGAAGTGTATACGGTGCTGACATGTCAGACTCATACTCCCCTGTTTAATTAATACCTGAGCCTGCTGGGACCTTTACAGTCATTAACCGTGTCAGGGCCGCACAGGGTACCTGCAATATGCCTGGTATTTCACAGATGTGGTACAGAAACTTATTTTCAGCTGTTGCAAGCAGATTCATTTTTGTTGAAATGAATGTGAAAATTGCATGTACCATATTTAACCCCTTATTTTTATATTTGCTCCTTCTTTTTTTCCTCCTCGCCTTTTAAAAGCCACAACTATTTTGTCGCTTATTCCTTCCACAGACCCATATGCGGATCTTTTTTTGCGTGACCAATTGTACTTTGTAATGACACCTTTCATTTTACCATAAAATGTTTGGTGCAACCAAAATAATTATTATTTGTGTGCGTTTATGTGTGACGGTCGGCTTTGGGGGGGAGGGGGTTATTTGCTACCACTATAAAGCTATACCGCCATACAATGCACCAACAATTCTGCTATAATGCTATCAAATAATGCCATCATCCAGAGCAACAGAAATGCCACTATTTTGCTCTAAAATCCTACCACCATACAGTTTACCAACAACTCTACAATAATGCTATAAAATAATACCACCATCCTGTGCACCAGCAATACCACTATAAAGCTATCAAAATAATAATATCATACAGTGCACCAACAATACCACTATAAAGCTATAAAATACCACTGTACAATGCACCAACAATACCAATATAATGCCATAAAATAATACCACCATACAGAGCAACAACATTACAACTATAATGCTATAAAAATACCACCATGTGAATATAAAGCTATAAAATGATACCACCATCTAGAGCAACAATAATTCCATTATACAGTTAACCAAAAATACTTCTATAATGCTATAAAACAATACCACCATATAGTGCACCAATGATACCGTTATAATGCTGTAAAATAATAGCAGCATAGAGTGCACCAACAATACTACTATGATGCTGTCAAATAACACCATCATCCAGAGCGACAATAATACCATTATGCAGTTAACCAAAAATACCACTATAATGCTATGAAACAATACCACCATACAGTGCACCAACAATACTATTATAATGCTATAAAATAAAATCACCATCCAGAGCGACAAAAGTACCACTTTAATGCTATAAAATAATACCCCCATACCATGCATCAACAAGAGTTATTCAGCTATAGCAATACTATACCTAAAAGCAGTGATATATGTAACGTGCCAGTTTAACATATGGCTGGGGATACATGAGTACAGTATTTTTCGCCGTATAAGATGCACTTTTTCTTCCCCAAAACTGGGGGGGAAAAGTTGGTGCGTCTTATACGGCGAATACCTGCGGCCATCAATGACCGGGACCCGCGGCTAATACAGGACATCACCGATCGCGGTGATGCCCTGTATTAACCCTTCAGACGCAGCGATCAAAGCTGAACGCGTCTAAAGCGAAAGTGACACTAATCCGGCTGTTCAGGACCGCTGCGGTGAAATCGCGGCGTCCCGAACGGCTTACAGGACACCGGGAGGGACCTTACCTGCCTCCTCGGTGTCTGCTCCGTGCCAGGATCCCCTGCATGGCCGGCGCTCTCCTTCGACGTCATCACGTCGCCGCGCACGCTGTCCCGTCATCCAATAGGAGCGGCGTGTGTAGCGACGTCATGACGGTGACGAAGAGCGAGGATCCCGGGGAAGAAGACGTCCGGAGCGTCGGGGACACCACGGGGACGCGGTGACAGTGATGGAGGGCGACATCCAGGGCAGCGGTGACGGGTCCGGAGCGGCGGGGACACGTGAGTATTACCTCCTATCCAGTGGTCTTCAACCTGCGGACCTCCAGATGTTGCAAAACTACAACTCCCAGCATGCCCGGACAGCCAACGGCTGTCCGGGCATGCTGGGAGTTGTAGTTTTGCAACATCTGGAGGTCCGCAGGTTGAAGATCACTGTTGGGTTCAGAATCTTTTTTTTTCTGGATTTTGTACCTTCAAAATAGGGTGCGTCTTATATGCCGGTGCGTCCTATAGGGCGAAAAATACGGTAATTTGAAGGCCCATATAGATTGTGTACCTATATGGTGATGGGGCTGTTGGGCTACCCTCACGTTTGGTGAGACTGCTACCCTTTCTACCCCCGACACCTACACCCCTGGTTATAAATACTGGTTATTCTCTAAAGTATAAAAGCGACGGCCCTTACGCCACGATGATAAAATAAGAGAAGGATGGGTGAAGCGGTTTACCGAAATCCCAATACTGTCACATGTAAAATAATCGACCGCGAAACCTCCCCCATCGTTTATTTTCTTTAATGTATCTCAGTAAAATGTCTTGGCGCCGCGCCACCAGGCCTGTCCAATATCGTCGCCTCGCGTTTTCTAAAAGAAGACATTTATCTGATTAAAAGAGTTGAGCGCCGGCAATGTCACCTTCACATACTCCCCGTAATTACCAGTGAAATTGCCTGGGATTAAGTCATCCTATCTGAAATGATAAAATATCGCCGGGCTGTTAAATGGCTCTAAATCATGGCCAGCGAGACCGTAATATGTTAGACGTTTCATCGCAGCCTCTATTATTGTATTTTGCAAGATAAAGAAAAGAAAAAAAATTCTTAAAGGAGTACTCCCATGGAAAACTTTTTTTTTTTTTTTTAAATCAACTGGTGCCAGAAAGTTGAACAGATTTGTAAATTACTTCTATTAAAATTTTTTTAATCCTTCCAGTACTTTTTAGGGGCTGTATACTAAAGAGAAATCCAAAAAAGAAATGCATTTCCTGTGATGTCATGACCACAGTGATCTCTGCTGACCTCTGCTGTCCATTTCAGGAAATGTCCATAGCAAACATATGCTGCTCTGGACGGTTCCTAAAATGGACAGCAGAGGTCAGCAGAGAGCACTGTGGTCAGGACATCAGAGGAAATGGATTTCTTTTTTTGGATTTCTCTTTAGTATACAGCCCCTAAAAAGTACTGGAAGGATTAAGATTTTTTTTAATAGAAGTAATTTACAAATCTGTTCAACTTTCTGGCACCAGTTGATTTAAAAAAAAAAAAAGTTTTCCATGGGAGTACCCCTTTAAAGGAGAACTCCAGAGAAAAACGGATTCATTGTATTATGAGCAGTATAGGGCCTGAGGGGGCGGAGCATGACACGAGGAAGGATAGGACACAAGGAAGCATATGCAAAGCAGCTCTCCCGCCACTTTTTCCAAGTGGCTTTCCCTTAAAGGGGTACTCTGGCGAAAAACTATTTTTTTTTAAATCAACTGGCGCCAGAAAGTTAAACAGATTTGTAAATTTCATCTATTTAAAAATCTTAATCCTTCCAGAACTTATCAGCTGCTGTATACTACAGAGGAAGTTCTTTTCTTTTTAAATGTCTTTTCTGTCTGACCACAATGTTTTCTGCTGACACCTCTGTCCATGTCAGGAACTGTCCAGAGTAGGAGCAAATCCCCATAGCAAACCTATCCTGCTCTTGACAGTTCCTGACATGGACAGAGGTGTCAGCAGAGAGCACTGTGGTCAGACAGGAAGGAAATTCAAAAAGAGAAGAACCTTCTTGTGGATCATACAGTACCTGTTTAGTACTGGAAGGGTTAAGATTTTATAATCTAAATAGAAGTAGTTTACAAATCTGTTTTACCTTCTGGCACCAGTTGATTTAAAAAAAAATGTTTTCCAGTGGAGTACCCCTTTAAAGTCAGTGTTTCACTCTAACTAGAAGTCTTGGAAACTGACTAGGAATGTATGCTAAGCCAGAGCTCTGTCAAGAAGCAAATACCCATCTGCAGACAGGTGTTTAGGGGCTTCATATCTTCATAAAACACCTGAATCATGATTGTGGGTCAAGTCACTTTTACTTTCATAGAAATATTTTAAACAAAAAAATATAGTGCACTTTGAATACGAAAATACTTCAAACCTGCTCCCAATGTGAACTGACCTCAACCCACTTATGAGTCTATGTAGACTCCAGCACTAGCAGCCTAAATAGATGACAGGGTGCAATTGATCAAACGCCTCCCCCTCAGCCAGAGGATACATTGGAAGCATTACTTCAGTGATGGAATTGCATTCAATATAGAACCTGACTCATGCCTGCCACATCCGCTAAAAGAGGTAATCACAAGGCATACACAAGAACCTGTATATTATCCTCTAATAATAGCATATTAAAAAAATAATTGCTACAAAGAAGCCTATACATCAGTGGTCTCCAAACTGTGGACCTCCAGGTTTTGCAAAACTACAATTCCCAGCATGCCCGGACAACCACTGCTCTACATAGCCAAAGTCATTTTAAGAGGTCAAAACACTTGTCTTGGATTATTTTAAGACCTTGACACTTTACTTAAAGATGATTTACGTATTACCAAAAATTTGACCTACATGAACTTTGCCATCCGGAGGCATTAAAAGTAAGCAGCATAAGGTCAAAGGTCAGGGCAGGGAGACCGTAGGTTAATAACTCCACCGTGATGAGGTGAACACTTCAAATATATGAGGAAAAAAGATATAGCCCTGCGGCATGGACAGGCTTGTATTAGTTCTGACACTTACTAGGGGGTCTGACACATGTTACAGAATATCTCCCATATTGTTGTTTAAAGGGGTACTCCGGTGAAAAAATTTTTTTTTCTTTAAATCAACTGGTGCCAGAAAGTTAAACAGATTTGTAAATTTCTTCTATTTAAAAATCTTAATCCTTCCAGTACTTATCAGCTGCTGTATGCTCCAGAGGAAGTTTTATTTCTTTCTGGCATTCTTTCCAGTCTGGCCACAGTGCTCTCTGCTGACACCTCTGTCAGTATCAGGAACTGTCCAGAGCTGGAGAGATTTGCTATAGGGATTTTCTTGTACTTTGGACAGTTCCTGACATGGACAGAGGTGTCAGCAGAGCACACTGTTGCAAGACTGAAAAGAATTCCAGAAAGAAATACAACTTCCTCTGTAGTATACAGCAGCTGATAAGTACTGGAAGGATTAAGATTTTTAAATCTAAGTAATTTACAAATCTGTTAAACTTTCTGGCACCAGTTGACTTAAAAAATTTTTTTTTCCACCGGAGTACCCCTTTAAGAATGTCTTAGATGAGACAAAGGAGCCAAAATCCATGTTCTATTAAGTGCCAATAATTCTAGAAATTTTGGAACTGGAAAACAGTGCATGATCTCCCATAGAGCCAAATTATTGTGAATTATATATAAGATCATAAACAATTAAAAGCGCCATATAGTGCACAGAAAAAAGGTCATACATGAACAGGGGATTGTCCAGATACTGCTGTTTATAATGTTACTATAATGCCAACATACAGTGCTAAATAAATAGCTTCATATAGTGTCAAGATGCCATGCAGTGCCCAGATAATAAAGGCAAACAAGCCAGATTGTCTACGTCTGCCACATATTGTGCCGCCAAACAGTGCCCAGACAGAATCACCATATTAAACATGGTGAGTTGCGGCAATATTTTCTATATATTGTGCTACACATCTCCCGGAGAATTGCCCAGATAAGTATTGCCTGTTATGCCCAGATAATTCTCCAGCCCATGCTAAATAGCGCCAAGTGAACCCTCAGTCAGCCGAAGTGTACCTAGTACATGATCTAGGGGCATCAGAGTGAACTATGCAAATTATTTCTTACATTATATGACCAAGTTCTATCACTAGAGGGCAGCAGATCTATAGTATAGCATTAGACACAGGTAAAACATTGAATAATATAACAGTAAAATATAAATAAATAAAATAAACAAATATATATTTATAATAAAGGCTGACATTTTAGTATTTCCTATAAGCTATAAATTACCCTCCTACAATATCTATATGATTCATTTGTTAAAAAAATCCCAGAGCTTGAAAACGGCGACGAGAGGTCCCTGAAACGTCGCTTCTCTGTACACTGGGATATTGCAATAAACCTCCACCTTTTTTTGCACTACCTTTTTGTGTGCTGCTGTCTCTTGTCTTGATTCATTTGTCAGATATCTAAATAATGTGTTCTATCTCTATAGTGCATCAGCTATATGTCTATAATGTACCTGCTATATGTCTATAATGTACCTGCTATATGTCTATAATGTACCTGCTATATCTCTATAATGTACCTGCTATATCTTTATAATGTACCTGCTATATCTTTATAATGTACCTGCTATATGTCTATAATGTACCTGCTATATGTCTATAATGTACCTGCTATATGTCTATAATGTACCTGCTATATGTCTATAATGTACCTGCTATATGTCTATAATGTACCTGCTATATGTCTATAATGTACCTGCTATATCTCTATAATGTACCTGCTATATCTCTATAATGTACCTGCTATATGTATATAATGTACCTGCTATATCTCTATAATGTACCTGCTATATCTCTATAATGTACCTGCTATATGTCTATAATGTACCTGCTATATCTCTATAATGTACCTGCTATATCTCTATAATGTACCTGCTATATCTCTATAATGTACCTGCTATATGTCTATAATGTACCTGCTATATGTCTATAATGTACCTGCTATATGTCTATAATGTACCTGCTATATCTCTATAATGTACCTGCTATATGTCTATAATGTACCTGCTATATCTCTATAATGTACCTGCTATATCTCTATAATGTACCTGCTATATGTCTATAATATACCTGCTATATCTCTATAATGTACTTGCTATATGTCTATTATGTACCTGCAATATCTCTATAATGTACCTGCTATATCTCTATTATGTACCTGTTATATCTTTATAATGTACCTGCTATATCTCTATAATGTACCTGCTATATGTCTATAATGTACCTGCTATATCTTTATAATGTACCTGCTATATCTCTATAATGTACCTGCTATATCTCTATAATGTACCTGTTATATCTTTATAATGTACCTGCTACATCTCTATAATATACCTGCTATATCTCTATAATGTACCTGCTATATGTCTATAATGTACCTGCTATATGTCTATAATGTACCTGCTATATCTTTATAATGTACCTGCTATATCTCTATAATGTACCTGCTATATCTTTATAATGTACCTGCTATATCTCTATAATGTACCTGCTATATCTCTATAATGTACCTGCTATATGTCTATAATGTACCTGCTATTTCTCTATAATGTACCTGCTATATCTTTATAATGTACCTGCTATATCTCTATAATATACCTGCTATATCTCTATAATGTACCTGCTATATGTCTATAATGTACCTGCTATATCTTTATAATGTACCTGCTATATGTCTATAATGTACCTGCTATATCTCTATAATGTACCTGCTATATGTCTATAATGTACCTGCTATATCTCTATAATGTACTTGCTATATGTCTATTATGTACCTGCAATATCTCTATTATGTACCTGTTATATCTTTATAATGTACCTGCTATATCTCTATAATGTACCTGCTATATGCCTATAATGTACCTGCTATATCTTTATAATGTACCTGCTATATCTCTATAATGTACCTGCTATATGTCTATAATGTACCTGCTATATCTTTATAATGTACCTGCTATTTCTCTATAATGTACCTGTTATATCTTTATAATGTACCTGCTACATCTCTATAATGTACCTGCTATATCTCTATAATGTACCTGCTATATGTCTATAATGTACCTGCTATATGTCTATAATGTACCTGCTATATCTTTATAATGTACCTGCTATATCTCTATAATGTACCTGCTATATCTCTATAATGTACCTGCTATATCTCTATAATGTACCTGCTATATGTCTATAATGTTCCTGCTATATCTCTATAATGTACCTGCTATATGTCTATAATGTACCTGCTATTTCTCTATAATGTACCTGCTATATCTTTATAATGTACCTGCTATATCTCTATAATATACCTGCTATATCTCTATAATGTACCTGCTATATGTCTATAATGTACCTGCTATATCTTTATAATGTACCTGCTATATGTCTATAATGTACCTGCCATATCTCTATTATGTACCTGCTATATGTCTATAATGTACCTGCTATATCTCTATAATGTACCTGCTATATGTCTATAATGTACCTGCTATATGTCTATAATGTACCTGCTATATCTCTATAATGTACCTGCTATATGTCTATAATGTACCTGCTATATGTCTATAATGTACCTGCTATATCTCTATAATGTACCTGCTATATGTCTATAATGTACCTGCTATATCTCTATAATGTACCTGCTATATGTCTATAATGTACCTGCTATATCTTTATAATGTACCTGCTATATGTCTATAATGTACCTGCTATATGTCTATAATGTACCTGCTATATGTCTATAATGTTCCTGCTATATCTCTATAATGTACCTGCTATATCTCTATAATGTACCTGTTATATCTCTATAATGTACCTGCTATATCTCTATAATGTACCTGCTATATGTCTATAATGTACCTGCTATTTCTCTATAATGTACATGCTATATCTCTATAATGTACCTGCTATATGTCTATAATGTACCTGCTATATGTCTATAATGTACCTGCTATTTCTCTATAATGTACCTGCTATATGTCTATAATGTACCTGCTATTTCTCTATAATGTACCTGCTATATCTCTATAATGTACCTGCTATATCTCTATAATGTACCTGATATATCTCTATAATGTACCTGCTATATGTCTATAATGTACCTGCTATTTCTCTATAATGCACTTGCTATTTCTCTATAATGTACCTGCTATATGTCTATAATGTACCTGCTATATGTCTATAATGTACCTGCTATATCTCTATTATGTACCTGCTATATCTCTATAATGTACCTGCTATATATCTAGTATGTACCTGCTATATCTCTATAATGTACCTGCTATATGTCTATAATGTACCTGCTATTTCTCTATAATGTACCTGCTATATGTCTATAATGTACCTGCTATATGTCTATAATGTACCTGCTATTTGTCTATAATGTACCTGCTATATCTCTATTATGTACCTACCTGCTATATCTCTATAATGTACCTGCTATATGTCTATAATGTACCTGCTATATGTCTATAATGTACCTGCTATATGTCTATAATGTACCTGCTATTTGTCTATAATGTACCTGCTATATCTCTATTATGTACCTGCTATATCTCTATAATGTACCTGCTATATGTCTATAATGTACCTGCTATATGTCTATAATGTACCTGCTATATCTCTATAATGTACCTGCTATATGTCTATAATGTACCTGCTATATCTCTATAATGTACCTGCTATATGTCTATAATGTACCTGCTATATCTCTATAATGTACCTGCTCTATGTCTATAATGTACCTGCTATATCTCTATAATGTACCTGCTATATGTCTATAATGTACCTGCTATATGTCTATAATGTACCTGCTATCTCTATAATGTACCTGCTATATCTCTATAATGTACCTGCTATATCTCTATAATATACCTGCTATATCTCTATAATGTACCTGCTATATCTCTATAATGTACCTGCTATATGTCTATAATGTACCTGCTATATGTCTATAATGTACCTGCTATATGTCTATAATGTACCTGCTATATGTCTATAATGTACCTGCTATATCTTTATAATGTACCTGCTATATCTCTATAATGTACCTGCTATATGTCTATAATGTACCTGCTATATCTTTATAATGTACCTGCTATATCTCTATAATGTACCTGCTATATGTCTATAATGTACCTGCTATATGTCTATAATGTACCTGCTATATCTCTATAATGTTCCTGCTATATCTCTATAATGTACCTGCTATATCTCTATAATGTACCTGCTATATCTCTATAATGTACCTGCTATATGTCTATAATGTACCTGCTATATGTCTATAATGTACCTGCTATATGTCTATAATGTACCTGCTATATCTCTATAATGTACCTGCTATATGTCTATAATGTACCTGCTATATCTCTATAATGTACCTGCTATATGTCTATAATGTACCTGCTATTTCTCTATAATGTACCTGCTATATGTCTATAATGTACCTGCTATTTCTCTATAATGTACCTGCTATATGTCTATAATATACCTGCTATTTCTCTATAATGTACCTGCTATATGTCTATAATGTACCTGCTATATCTCTATAATGTACCTGCTATATGTCAATAATGTACCTGCTATATCTCTATTATGTACCTGCTATATCTCTATAATGTACCTGCAATATCTCTATAATGTACCTGCTATATCTATATAATGTACCTGCTATATGTCTATAATGTACCTGCTATTTCTCTATAATGTACCTGCTATATGTCTATAATGTACCTGCTATATGTCTATAATGTACCTGCTATATCTCTATAATGTACCTTCTATATGTCTATAATGTACCTGCTATATGTCTATAATGTACCTGCTATATCTCTATTATGTACCTGCTATTTCTCTATAATGTACCTGCTATATCTCTATAATGTACCTGCTATATCTCTATAATGTACCTGCTATATCTCTATAATGTACCTGCTATATGTCTATAATGTACCTGATTTATCTCTATAATGTACCTGCTATATGTCTATAATTTTCCTGCTATATCTCTATAATGTACCTGCTATATGTCTATAATGTACCTGCTATATGTCTATAATGTACCTGATTTATCTCTATAATGTACCTGCTATATGTCTATAATTTTCCTGCTATATCTCTATAATGTACCTGCTACATGTCTATAATGTACCTGCTATATCTCTATAATGTACCTGCTATATGTCTATAATGTACCTGCTATATCTCTATAATGTACCTGCTATATCTCTATAATGTACCTGCTATATCTCTATAATTTACCTGATATATGTCTATAATGTACCTGCTATTTCTCTATAATGTACCTGCTATATGTCTATAATGTACCTGCTATATCTCTATAATGTACCTGCTATATGTCTATAATGTACCTGCTATATCTCTATTATGTACCTGCTATATGTCTATAATGTACCTGCTATATGTCTATAATGTACCTGCTATATCTCTATAATGTACCTGCTATATGTCTATAATGTACCTGCTATATCTCTATAATGTACCTGCTATATGTCTATAATGTACCTGCTATATCTTTATAATGTACCTGCTATATCTCTATAATGTACCTGCTATATGTCTATAATGTACCTGCTATATCTTTATAATGTACCTGCTATTTCTCTATAATGTACCTGTTATATCTTTATAATGTACCTGCTACATCTCTATAATATACCTGCTATATCTCTATAATGTACCTGCTATATGTCTATAATGTACCTGCTATATGTCTATAATGTACCTGCTATATCTTTATAATGTACCTGCTATATCTCTATAATGTACCTGCTATATCTTTATAATGTACCTGCTATATCTCTATAATGTACCTGCTATATCTCTATAATGTACCTGCTATATGTCTATAATGTTCCTGCTATATCTCTATAATGTACCTGCTATATGTCTATAATGTACCTGCTATTTCTCTATAATGTACCTGCTATATCTTTATAATGTACCTGCTATATCTCTATAATATACCTGCTATATCTCTATAATGTACCTGCTATATGTCTATAATGTACCTGCTATATCTTTATAATGTACCTGCTATATGTCTATAATATACCTGCTATATCTCTATAATGTACCTGCTATATCTCTATAATGTACTTGCTATATGTCTATTATGTACCTGCAATATCTCTATTATGTACCTGCTATATCTCTATTATGTACCTGTTATATCTTTATAATGTACCTGCTATATCTCTATAATGTACCTGCTATATGTCTATAATGTACCTGCTATATCTTTATAATGTACCTGCTATATCTCTGTAATGTACCTGCTATATGTCTATAATGTACCTGCTATATCTTTATAATGTACCTGCTATTTCTCTATAATGTACCTGTTATATCTTTATAATGTACCTGCTACATCTCTATAATATACCTGCTATATCTCTATAATGTACCTGCTATATGTCTATAATGTACCTGCTATATGTCTATAATGTACCTGCTATATCTTTATAATGTACCTGCTATATCTCTATAATGTACCTGCTATATCTTTATAATGTACCTGCTATATCTCTATAATGTACCTGCTATATCTCTATAATGTACCTGCTATATGTCTATAATGTTCCTGCTATATCTCTATAATGTACCTGCTATATGTCTATAATGTACCTGCTATTTCTCTATAATGTACCTGCTATATCTTTATAATGTACCTGCTATATCTCTATAATATACCTGCTATATCTCTATAATGTACCTGCTATATGTCTATAATGTACCTGCTATATGTCTATAATGTACCTGCTATATCTCTATTATGTACCTGCTATATCTCTATAATGTACCTGCTATATGTCTATAATGTACCTGCTATATGTCTATAATGTACCTGCTATATCTCTATAATGTACCTGCTATATGTCTATAATGTACCTGCTATATGTCTATAATGTACCTGCTATCTCTATAATGTACCTGCTATATCTCTATAATGTACCTGCTATATCTCTATAATGTACCTGCTATATCTCTATAATATACCTGCTATATCTCTATAATGTACCTGCTATATCTCTATAATGTACCTGCTATATGTCTATAATGTACCTGCTATATCTCTATAATGTACCTGCTATATGTCTATAATGTACCTGCTATATGTCTATAATGTACCTGCTATATGTCTATAATGTTCCTGCTATATCTCTATAATGTACCTGCTATATCTCTATAATGTACCTGCTATATCTCTATAATGTACCTGCTATATGTCTATAATGTACCTGCTATTTCTCTATAATGCACTTGCTATTTCTCTATAATGTACCTGCTATATGTCTATAATGTACCTGCTATATCTCTATAATGTACCTGCTATATGTCTATAATGTACCTGCTATATCTCTATTATGTACCTGCTATATCTCTATAATGTACCTGCAATATCTCTATAATGTACCTGCTATATCTATATAATGTACCTGCTATATGTCTATAATGTACCTGCTATTTCTCTATAATGTACCTGCTATATGTCTATAATGTACCTGCTATATGTCTATAATGTACCTGCTATATCTCTATAATGTACCTTCTATATGTCTATAATGTACCTGCTATATGTCTATAATGTACCTGCTATATCTCTATTATGTACCTGCTATTTCTCTATAATGTACCTGCTATATCTCTATAATGTACCTGCTATATCTCTATAATGTACCTGCTATATTTCTATAATGTACCTGCTATATGTCTATAATGTACCTGATTTATCTCTATAATGTACCTGCTATATGTCTATAATGTTCCTGCTATATCTCTATAATGTACCTGCTATATGTCTATAATGTACCTGCTATATCTCTATAATGTACCTGCTATATGTCTATAATGTACCTGCTATATCTCTATAATGTACCTGCTATATCTCTATAATGTACCTGCTATATCTCTATAATGTACCTGATATATGTCTATAATGTACCTGCTATATCTCTATAATGTACCTGCTATATGTCTATAATGTACCTGCTATATCTCTATAATGTACCTGCTATATCTCTATAATGTACCTGCTATATCTCTATAATGTACCTGATATATGTCTATAATGTACCTGCTATTTCTCTATAATGTACCTGCTATATCTCTATAATGTACCTGCTATATGTCTATAATGTACCTGCTATATCTCTATAATGTACCTGCTATATGTCTATAATGTACCTGCTATATCTCTATTATGTACCTGCTATATGTCTATAATGTACCTGCTATATCTCTATTATGTACCTGCTATATGTCTATAATGTACCTGCTATATGTCTATAATGTACCTGATATATCTCTATAATGTACCTGCTATATGTCTATAATGTACCTGCTATATCTCTATAATGTACCTGCTATATGTCTATAATGTACCTGATATATCTCTATAATGTACCTGCTATATGTCTATAATGTACCTGCTATATCTCTATAATGTACCTGCTATATGTCTATAATGTACCTGCTATATGTCTATAATGTACCTGCTATATCTCTATAATGTACCTGCTATTTCTCTATAATGTACCTGCTATATGTCTATAATGTACCTGCTATTTCTCTATAATGTACCTGCTATTTCTCTATAATGTACCTGCTATATGTCTATAATGTACCTGCTATAGTTCTAGAAGAAACCTTTCATATAATCTGATTCCTGATTCACCTGCTATATCTCTATAAAGAACCTTCTATATCCTCCTGATTCACCTGCTTTAAATCTATAAGGAACCTTCTATGTCCTCCTGATTCACCTGCTATATCTCTATATGGAACCTTCTATATCCCCTCGATTCACCTGCTATCTCTCTATAAAGAACCTTCTATATCCTTTGGGTTCAGCTCCTATATCTCTATAAGGAGCCTTCTATATCCTCCCGATTCACCTGCTATATCTCTATAAAGAACCTTCTATATCCTCCCGATTCACCTCCTATACTCTATAAAGAACCTTCTATATCCTTTGGGTTCAGCTCCTATATCTCTATAAAGAACCTTCTATATCCTCCTGATTCACCTGCTATATCTCTATAAGGAACCTTCTATATCCCCTCGATTCACCTCCTATATCTCTATAAGGAACCTTCTATATCCTTTGGGTTCACCTCCTATATCTCTATAAAGAACCTTCTATATCCTCCCGATTCACTTCCTATATCTCTATAAAGAACCTTCTATATTCTTTGGGTTCACCTCCTATATCTCTATAAAGAACCTTCTATGTCCTCCTGATTCACCTCCTATATCTCTATAAAGAACCTTCTATATCCTCCCGATTCCCCTCCTATACTCTATAAAGAACCTTTTATATCCTCCTGATTCACCTGCTATATCTCTATAAAGAACCTTCTATGTCATCACATTCAGTTCCTATATCTCTATAAAGAACCTTCTATGTCCTCCCGATTCACCTGCTATATCTCTATAAAGAACCTTCTATATCCTCCCGATTCACCTCCTATACTCTATAAAGAACCTTCTATATCCTTTGGGTTCAGCTCCTATATCTCTATAAAGAACCTTCTATATCCTCCCGATTCACCTGCTATATCTCTATAAAGAACCTTCTATATCCTTTGGTTTCAGCTCCTATATCTCTATAAAGAACCTTCTATATCCTGATTCACCTGCTATACTCTATAAAGAACCTTCTATATCCTCCTGATTCCCCTCCTATATCTCTATAAGGAACCTTCTATATTCTTTGGGTTCAGCTCCTATATCTCTATAAAGAACCTTCTATATCCTCCTGATTCACCTGCTATACTCTATAAAGAACCTTCTATGTCCTCCTGATTCACCTCCTATATCTCCATAAAGAACCTTCTATGTCCTCCTGATTCACCTGCTATATCTCTATAAAGAACCTTCTATGTCCTCCTGATTCACCTCCTATATCTCTATAAAGAACATTCTATGTCCTCCTGATTCACCTGCTATCTCTCTATAAAGAACCTTCTATATCCTTTGGGTTCAGCTCCTATATCTCTATAAAGAACCTTCTATGTTATCCTGATTCACCTCCTATATCTCTATAAAGAACCTTCTATGTCCTCCTGATTCACCTGCTATATCTCTATAAAGAACCTTCTATGTCCTCCTGATTCACCTCCTATATCTCTATAAAGAACCTTCTATGTCCTCCTGATTCACCTGCTATATCTCTATAAAGAACCTTCTATATCCTTTGGGTTCAGCTCCTATATCTCTATATGGAACCTTCTATGTCCTCCTGATTCACCTGCTATCTCTCTGTGATGAATCTGCCTTGTGCCCCATATTTCTATATTGAACCTACCGTGTACGATTCCCCTCCTACCCCACTATTACATCATTATTGGCTCAGGAGACTTGCTGCTTTGTTTTAGGTCAGGCCGTACACTACAAGTCTATCCGTGTGTGAGGAAGCATCTCATGTCCACAACGTGTCGGGACAAGGCGCAGACGTTCTCCCCACGGGCAGCTATTCTATGGTGTGAAGAAGCTTGTTACTGAGGGTTAGAGGTTTATTGGTGTCTGCTCCTCCATGAATTTTCATCAGGTTTTATTGATTTGCTATAAAAGCCGCTATCCTGCCTCCCCGACACCTACTGCATGGAAATATATGGACGCCAAAGATCCTATTGCCTGTGGAATATCACATTAATAGCTTTATTATTATTTAGGTGCTGTTTGCCTTGAATGGCCTCCTACAAGCTGAATATAGGGGCACTCTGTCCCATCTTAAGATCATGCAAGGGCTTAAAGGGATACTCCGCCCCTAGACATCTTATCCCCTATCCAAAGGATAGATGTAAGATGTCTGATCACGGGGGTCCCGTAGCTGGGTGCCGGCTGCGGGGGGTCGTGATGTCACAGCCACGTCTCTCGTGATGTCACGTCACACCCCCTCAATACATGTCTGTCCCCAGGTTGTGTGTGATATTACAACTTGACTCTGTTCACTTCAATGGAATTAAGCTGCAAAACCACACCCAACCTGGAGAAAGACGTGGAGCTGTTTAAAAAAAAAAATTTGCTCTGTTTTTCTATTCCTGGGTAACCCCTTTAAAGGGGTACTCCGGCCCTAATACATCTTATCCCCTATCCAAAGGATAGAGGATGAGATGTATGATCGCAGAGGTCCCACCGCACGGGACCCCGGTAATCTGTCATTCCTCACCCACCTTTGTTAGCTCTGTCACCATACTCCAGCCCTGTGGTCGTCACGCTTCACACTCGGAGGCTTCAGCACTGCAGAGAGCTCACAAAGGTGGGTGTGGTATGACAGATTGAGGGGGTCCCGCAACGGGACCCCCGCAATCATAAATCTTATCCCCTATCCTTTGGATAGGGGATAAGATGCATTAGGGCCAGAGTACCTCTTTAAAAGGGCCACAAATGTATATTTGTTTGGATCACCCCCCCCAGGGACCCCACTGATAACTAGGGGCACAGGACCTCACAGTAACACTGCATTCTGCAGCTTAGCCACACTCAGCATCATTCAGTTGACTCTGCAGCTCTGCTACATCTGTATGTTTATTAATTTCTATATGGGGGCACAGAGGTGGCCTAACTACTATATGAGAGCACAGAGGGAGGCTTACTACTGTATGGGGGCACAAAGAGGCCTAACTACTATATGAGAGCACAGAGGGAGGCTAACTACTGTATGGGGGCACAAAGAGGCCTATCTACTATATGCATGAGAGCACAGAGGGAGGCTAACTACTGTATGGGGTCACAAAGAGGCCTAACTACTATATGAGAGCACAGAGGGAGGCTAACTACTGTATGGGGGCACAAAGAGGCCTAACTACTGTATGAGAGCATAGAGGGAGGCTAACTACTGTATGGGGGCACAAAGAGGCCTAACTACTATATGAGAGCACAAAGGGAGGCTAACTACTGTATGGGGGCACAAAGAGGCCTAACTACTATATGAGAGCACAGAGGGAGGCTAACTACTGTATGGGGGCACAAAGAGGCCTAACTACTATATGAGAGCACAGAGGGAGGCTAACTACTGTATGGGGGCACAAAGAGGCCTAACTACTATATGAGAGCACAGAGGGAGGCTAACTACTGTATGGGGGCACAAAGAGGCTTAACTACTATATGAGAGCACAGAGGGAGGCTAACTACTGTATGGGGGCACAAAGAGGCCTAACTACTATATGAGAGCACAGAGGGAGGCTAACTACTGTATGGGGGCACAAAGAGGCCTAACTACTATTTGAGAGCACAGAGGGAGGCTAACTACTGTATGGGGGGCACAAAGAGGCCAAACTACTGCATGGGGGCACAGAGATTGCCTAACTACTAAATTGGGCACAGAGAGGGCCTAACTACTATATATAGGGGCACAGATAGGGAATTTGTATACTATATTTTACTATATGGGGGCACAGGGTGGGCTAATTGCTATATGGGGAAGAGAGAGGCCCAACTACTGTATGGGGGCACAGAGGAGCCCAAATTACTATATGTGGGACAGAGGGGGCCTAAATAGAATATGGGAGCACAGAGGGGGCCTACTTACTAAATGGGGGACATAGGTGGCCTTACTACTGTATGGGGTCACAAAGAGGCCTAACAACTAAATGGGGCACAACTATTATATAGGGGCACAGGTAGGGAATTTGTATAGAGGTAAAGAAGTGCTGGAGCAAGGAGCCTAAAAATTTTTCTGGAAGATTCTGCGGTCTTTATTAATGCTCTGGCCAGTCTTAAATTTGCCCACAGGACTTTAGTTACACCCCTGACTGTGCCTGGTACTGCAGCTCATTCAATTAGGGTGAATTGAACTAACCGCAGTATCAGGCACAGCCAGAACTGTATGTGTGGCGCTGTGGTGGGTAAATCACTGGCGCACTGCAGCCCTTTCAGTTAGGGGGAGTCCAACAGCTGCTGATCATATATTAAAGTATCAGAAAACTCCTTTGATTCACAAAAAAAATGACATAAGTTTGTATTTTCAAAGCTTTTCACCCAAATTAAATGCCCCAAACCAATCTTGTGATTATTATTAAGTCTTTAGAATCTCTACGTGCTGCAACAATTTCCTATAATGAGGGGCTGCAAAAATCTGCTGTCATAGCCCTGATATCAAAAGCCTCCAGCGCCTGAGGACACGCTGTACGAGAAGCGCAGTGCATCATGGGATCATACAGAACGCTTACATTTCACAGCTCACCTCTGGCCTTTACTTGACTTTCCTCTGTATACAGAACGTTCTCTGCACAGAAGAGGGAAAATCTCTCCTAGATACTTTTAGTGAAAAAACTCCTGTGGAATGTCACGGAATGTAAGAAAAGCGGGAAAGATGGTACCAAGATCTGGAGGTTCTGATCTAAGATTAATGTACAAAGAGATATTCTGTAAATCAGCTACACAGTGACAATGGCTATTAATTTATCTACGGTATCTGTCTATCTCATATCTATCTATCTATCTATCTCATATCTATCTATCTATCTCATATCTATCTATCTATCTAATATCTATCTATCTATCTATCTCATATCTATCTATCTCATATCTATCTATTTCATATCTATCTATCTCATATCTATCTATCTATCTATCTATCTATCTATCTCATATCTCTCTCACATCTATCTATTTCATATCTATCTATCTCATATATCTCTCTCTCATATCTATCTATCTATCTATCTATCTATCTATCTATCTATCTCATATCTATCTCATATCTATCTCATATCTATCTATCTACCTATCTCATATTTATCTATCTATCTATCTATCTCATATTTATCTATCTATCTACCTATCTCATATCTATCTATCTATATATCTATCTATCTATCTATCTCATATCTATCTATCTCATATTTATCTATCTATCTACCTATCTCATATCTATCTATCTCATATCTATCTATCTATCTCATATCTATCTATCTATCTATCTATCTATCTATCTATCGATCTCACATCTATCTATCTATCTATCCATCTCATATCTATCTATCTCATATCTATCTATCTAATATCTATCTATCTAATATCTATCTATCTCATATCTATCTATCTCATATCTATCTATCTTATATCTATCTATCTATCTCATATCTATCTATCTCATATCTATCTATCTATCTCATATGTATCTATCTCATATCTATCTATCTATCTATCTATCTACCTATCTTATATCTATCTATCTAAATTCCAAGAGAAGCAGCACAACCTTCTTAGTAAGCTGTAGTAGGTGCACGCTATACTGGTGCCTGGGTTAGGGCTCCACTTGTAATAGTACTCCAGAGAATAGCAGCACAAAAAAATTGTGAAAAAATGTGGATTTATTGCAATATTTCAGTGCAAAAATCAGGAGAGCAACGTTTCTGCGGCCTCTCGCCGCCATTATCTCGCTTGATAATGGCGGCGAGAGGCCGCGGAAACGTTGCTCTCCTAATTTTTTACTGGAATATTGCAATAAATCCACATTTTTTCACAATTTTTTTGTGCTGCTATTCTCTGGAGTACTATCTATCTCATATCTATCTATCTCATATCTATCTATCTCACATCTATCTATCTCATATCTATCTATCTCACATCTATCTATCTCCTATCTATCTATCTATCTAATATCTATCTATCTATCTATCTATCTATCTATCTCATATCTATCTATCCCATATCTATTTATCTGTCCCATATCTATCTATCTATCTATCTATCTCATATCTATCTATCCCATATCTATCTATCTATCTATCCCATATCTATCTATCTATCTATCTATCCCATATCTATCTATCTATCTATCTATCTATCCCATGTCTATCTATCTTAATATCTATCTACAGCCAAATGGAAGCAGCTCATCCAGACCAACGTTCAGAAGGGTTGTGGGTGCAGGCACATTAGAGCTTCGGTTCCCCCGGTTCTTCTTAGATAAAGTAAATTATGCAGCACACCAAAATAGCGTGAAAACACTTGTGGTTTATCCCATGATGTAAACAACGTTTCGGCGATCTCTCACCGCCATTGTCAAGTGCATACAAGTAACCCCCCCCCCATATATTTTCTGTCTAAACCTTCTGCAATGCTTTGTTGAGTTTACACTTTAACTCATAGAAGAAGTTTACAGTAAAAATAGCTCGGCCGAAATCCATATTAATAACGTTTCAAGAATTTTATCAGCAATAAAAATACATTTATTATTTGTGACTAAAGTAGCAGTCGAGGACAGTAAGCTTTGTTGGTAGGTGGTCAGTGGGACCCCACACGTAGATTTCGGGGGGGAAGTGGGGGGGGGGGGGTGTTTACAAGCAATCGGTGGCAGATTTGGAGTCATTTTTGGACATTCTTGGAAGACTTGTGACTTCTGGAAAGACAGGCCATAGGAAACCAGGCAGTAAAGGGGTACTCCGCTGCTCTGGAGCCGACGCCAGCATCTCGTGACATCATAGCCCCGCCCCTCATGATGTCACACCCGCCCCCTCAATGCAAGTCTATGGGAGGGGGCGTGACGGCTGTCACGCCCCCTCCCATAGGCTTGCATTGAGGGGCGGGGCGGGATATCATCAGTGGGCGTGGCTATGATGTCACGAGCTCCCAGCGCTGGCTCCAGAGTTTGGAACAGTTAGTTCCAAATGCTGAGCAGCGGAGTACCCCTTTAAAAATATTTGATGCTTATAACAATCCTGGAATTAATTGTGAGGAATCTGATGCGATTCTCTCTAGTTTGGCAAGAGGTGGAGTTGCAGGCCGGTAGCAGGATAGGTGAGTGTTATTTCTAGTGTGGTGTCCCAGCACCAAAGGCTGTCCTGTGGGGTAGAGATTACCTCAGACACCCTTACTGACTGTTTACTGGGCCCAATGTTTCACCATTTTCACTTTATTATATTGTGTGATAGTGTCATGTTATGTTATGTATTTAATTATGCACTGTACCCTTAAGGGATTGAGGCAGAGGGACCAGGTGACCCTGACGCCCCAATGGGAGATCCCCAAACCTAGCCCTTAAAGGGGATATCCAGGAATAGAAAAACAGAGAGACTTTAAAAATAAAAAAATGTTCCTTGTCTGTCTCCAGGTTGGGTGTGGTTCTGCAGCTAAGTTCCATTGAAGTGAATGGAGCCAAGATGTAAAACCACACCCAACCTGGAGACAGACGTGGAGCTGTTTTGAAAAGGATATAGCTCTGTTTTTCTATTACTGGATAACTCCTTTAAAGGGGTACTCCAGCCCTAATACATCTTATCCCCTATCCAAAGGATAGGGGATAAGATGTATGATTGCGGGAGTCCCACCGCACGGGACCCCGGTAATCTGTCATTCCGCACCCACCTTTGTTAGCTCTGTCACGCCCCCTTGCATTGAGGGGGCAGGGTGTGATGTCACACGGGGGTTGAGTCGGGACATCACGATACTCCGGCCCCGTGGTCGTCATGCTTCCCACTCGGAGTCTCCAGCGCTGCAGAGAGCTCACAAAGGTGGGCGCAGAATGACAGATTGAGGGAGTCAGACAACAGGACCCCCACAATCATACATATTATCCCTATCCTTTGGATAGGGGATAAGCTGTATTAGGGTGCGTTCTCACTACAGAATCTCCGCTCGCTGAATTCCCCGAGCGGAGATTCCGCATGGCGGCCACTGCCGAGAATGCTTCGGCGCTAGGGTCGCGGGGCACTGAGCCGTCACCATTGACGGCTATGCAGTGCTCGCGGAATCTGAGCAAAGAATGAACATGTTCTTTCTTTGCGCTGAACAATTTCAGCGGCGGAATTGTCCGCCGCGGAAATTCCGCAGTGTGAACAGGTCTCGCGGAGACCCATTCACACTAATGTTAAGTTCACACCGCGGAATTCCACTCGCGGAGTTCCACTCGTGGAATTCCGCGAGAATTCCGTTGTGTGAACATGGCCTTAGGGGTAGGGAGGGAGGAGAGTTCAGTTGGAGTTGTGAGGAGGAGTCTTGTGAGGAGCTGCAGCTCAGTGCAGTTCGAGTCAGAGAGAGAGAGGAGAGTGTGTTCCAGCTAGCTAGCTGAGGAGAAGCCTAGGGAGGAGAAGTCTACTAAATTCCACAACCACGTAAAATCTCAGGAAATGGCCCTGGTGCGCAGGTGAATTGTCAAAGCCTGGCTGCAAGCAAAAGATCTGTGGGGAAAATCTCTACTTCAGTCAGTCAAGTTAAATCTTAAAGCTGCATTCAACAGAAACTACAACTCCCAGCAAGGCAACAGGCTCCCCGGGATTTACTCTGCCCATCCCTCTGCAACCTAAGTCTGTAACCTGACATTGGTGTATTTATTATCCTGCACCTGGCCCACGAGAAGCTGTTGTATCCTCGGAATATGTAGCTTAACGGTGCCCTGGCGTCACAAAGTGATACATCTAACCCCCCACCCCCCCCCCCCCGAGTCACATACCCCAATCTTTCTAACTCCCCGTGGCCGCCACACTAGACCTCCAGTCTTTGTGGCCTCGCTGTTGATTTTATTTGAGTTTTAGTTTCATTTTTTCCCACATGCACTTTTGTATTGCCATGGCTTTCTGTTCAGTGTTAGCTTTTAGTCCTGTATTGATATTCTATTGTTATTATGTGTACGTGGTAGGTATTCTGCCTGTCCTGTTTATCTCCTGTTATGCATTCCCTGTTGGTGTATGTTCACACTTGTCTCTGTTATCCTGTATATTTACTTGTGTTTTATGTGTTTTGGTGTTGTAGTTATCTGGTTCTCCTAGTGTTAGATCCGTTTCCTGAGCTTCGCTTTGTCCCTAAAATTGGAGTCAGTTTGCTTTGTATCTAGTTTGAATTAGTTATGTGTATCCTGTTATTGGTCCGTGTTCAGATCAGGTGGTCTTTGAGTGTTTGTGTTTGTTCTTGTCTTTTTAATATTTTCATATCCTTGAGTTATATATGTCTGTCTTTAGTCTAATCCCTAGTTTACCTGTCTTGTTTACATTATGATATCATATTTAGTGTTGCTCGCGAATATTCACAACGCAAATTTTATCCGCGAATATCGCATATTCGCGAATTCGCGAATATTCGCGAATATAGCACTATATATTCGTAATTACTAAAAATTTTTTTAAATTTACATTTTTTTTTTTTTTTTATCACAGTACACATCTCAGTGATCATCCCTCTCTGCTTCCAGCTTGTGTGGTGTAATGAAGGCTCTAATACTACTGTGTGAGATTGGCGAGCACATTTTCGCATATGCAAAAATATCCATATGCAAATTTTCGCATATGCGTTTTTGGTAATTTTTCGCATATGCACATTTTCTGTAAATGTTGATTTTCGCATAGGCAAAATTTAGCATGTGCGAATTTTCATGTATGGTAATTTATATATATATGCTTATTTTCGCATATGCGAATTTATGCATATGCTAATTTGCGCAAATAAACACGGACATTTAAAATATGCGAATATATGACAAATATTCGTCCATATATTCGCGAATATTTGCGAATTCGAATATGGCCTATGCCGCTCAACACTAATCATATTATCATTACCATATGCTGTTTATCTTGTTTTCTTAGGCCGTTGTCTGTATGCTATATTCCTGTTAGGCCCCTTTCACACTACAGTTATGTTCCTACATTCTGACATCCATTATTCAGAAATAACAGGTCATGAACAAATGGATAAAATAACTGAATACAACGGATAATAACTGATGATAAATTTTAACTGACATTCTGTCAAAATAACGGACATGTGCCGTCCGTTATCACCCGTTATAGTCCGTTATTTTATGCACGTTATTTTATTTCCATGGGACTTCCTGGTTGTAATGCTGTACTGAGCATGCTCAGTACAAAAAACAGATAATAAAAATAACGGACATTAGTAAAAACTGACATACCTGATGCAAATGTATGGTCAAAAAAGCCCATTGACATCAATGGTATTTTTTGACTGCCGTTTTCAGGGCTATTTGACAGGAGTAATGACGGAGGTTTTTACAGGATGATACCTGTAGTGTGAAAGGGGCTACCATGTTTCCCTGATGTCTGTCATGACCGACTGGGGGAACAGGGAGAGTGAGCCCTAAACTGACCCTAAAAACACTCTCCCTGCCTATTTGCCCATCCATCATAAGCGATGGATCGACAACTGGGTGCTGGTCCCTCCCTGCACTACAGTGCAGTGGTATAAAAACAAATAATAAACATAGGCGGTCTTAGGCCAGAAACAGGAGAACTACCAGACAACCACATATCCAAGACAAGATACAAAAACTAGCAGGGCAGAATATAGTGTATTGACAAACAGTTCATAAACCAGATATAAGATAAACGGCAGACATGATAAAATGAACAAGACTATATATGGAAACAGGTATACAGCAGAAGCTATGAAATGCAGGGGGTGAACGGAAGAACTGAAAGCTAGACACTAAACTGATCAGGAACATAGGGCACTGTTCACACTGGGACACAGAACAAACAAACAAGACACCCCACTCCAAAAAAGGAGTAGCCATAATAATGAAGCCAAATAGACTACTGGCCAGCGGGCACATTCCACCGTGTGATCAGGATGCTGACCCAGTAGGAAACAGAAATATGATATATTAAATGTCATATACACAGATACAAGAAAACCAAACTCTACTAGCAGAGGAACTGTGGTCAGGATATTAGACAGGATATTACTCAAGATACAAAATAGAAGCATTATAGCACAAGCAGACAAAGAGCATTGCACTAACAACTTCATAGCAGCATGTATGCACAAACAGACATCATAGTAGCAACAGGCTATATGGAGATATATAGACACACCCGCACTGCCATTGGGTGAAAGGCTAAGAGCTTTAACTATTCCCTAGCCAGGGAACATCAAACTGTTCAGCCACAACCTAAATACAATGGCCGTGTCTGAACTAGTGTTGCTCGCGAATATCCGCAATTCGAATATTATTCGCGAATATCGCATATTCGCGAATTCGCGAATTTCGCGAATATAGCGCTATATATTCGTAATTACGAATTTTCATTTTTTTTTTTCTTCACAGTACACATCACAGTGATCACCCCTCTCTGCTTCCAGCTTGTGTGGTGTAAAGAAGGTTCTAATACTACTGTGTGAGACTGGCGCGCGAAAATTTCGCATATGCGAAAATAAAACAAGAATATAACGAATATGCGAATATTCGCGAATATATGACGAATATTCATCCATATATTTGCGAATATTCGCGAATTCGAATATGGCCTATGCCGCTCAACACTAGTCTGAACATAAACCTGTTTTTTGTTTTGACTATGACGCCCCTGCACCTTAGTTAGCAAAGGGACTGGCTCCAAGTTGTGAGCTGCCATTTAGGGCAGTTGTGCAAGTAGGCAGAAAAAGACGGCTCTGGTATTAGCCTAGGACTCACTCTTCCCTGCCCTATGTGATGCATAGTCATGACATTAACCCTCTACTGTCCTAGACCACCAGGGATGCTTACATTGACCTCCTTAAATACCTGTTATACCATGGATATTACCTTTATCCATTCAGTAACTAGAACACAAGGGTAGTTTGCATTAACCCCTTAAGGACGCAGCCCCTTTTCACCTTAACCCCTTAAGGACTAAGCTCATATTGGCCTTAAGGACCAGAGCGTTTTTTGCACATCTGACCACTGTCACTTTAAACATTAATAACTCTGGAATGCTTTTAGTTATCATTCTGATTCCGAGTTTTTTTTTTCGTGACATATTCTACTTTAACATAGTAGTAAATTTTTGTGGTAACTTGCATCCTTTCTTGGTGAAAAATCCCCAAATTTGATGAAAAATTTGAAAATTTAGCATTTTTCAAACTTTGAAGCTTTCTGCTTGTAAATAAAATGTATATTACAAATAAAAAAAAATTGGATTCACATATACAATATGTCTACTTTATATTTGCATCATAAAATTGATGAGTTTTTACTTTTGGAAGACACCAGAGGGCTTCAAAGTTCAGCAGCAATTTTACAATTTTTCACAAAATTTTCAAACAATATTTTTCAGGGACCAGTTCAGTTTTGAAGTGGATTTGAAAGGTCTTCATCTTAGAAATACCCCACAAATGACCCCATTATAAAAACTACACCCCCCAAAGTATTTAAAATGACATTCAGTCAGCGTTTTAACCCTTTAGGTGTTTCACAGGAATAGCAGCAAAGTGAAGGAGAAAATTCTAAATCTTCGCTTTTTACACTCACATGTTCTTGTAGACCCAATTTTAGAATTTTTTCAAGTGGTAAAAGGAGAAAATTTTTACTTGTATTTTAAGCCCAATTTCTCTCAAGTAAGCACATACCTCATATGTCTATGTAAATTGTTCGGCGGGCGCAGTAGAGGGCTCAGAAGGGAAGGAGCGACAAATGGATTTTGGAGAGAACATTTTTCTGAAATGGTTTTTGGGGGGCATGTCACCTTTAGGTAGCCCCTAGGGTGTCAAAACAGCAAAAAAAACAAAAAAAACATGGCATACCATTTTGGAAACTAGACCCCTCGGGGAATGTAACATGGGATAAAGTGAGCCTTAATACCCCACAGGTGTTTCATGACTTTTGCAAATGTAAAAATAAAAAAGTAAAAAATTGACCTAAAATGCTTGTTTTCCCAAAAATTTTACATTTTAAAAAAGGGTAATAGCAGAAAATACCCTCCAAAATTTGAATTCCAATTTCTCCCGATTCAGAAAACACCCCATATGGGGGTGAAAAGTGCTCTGCTGGCGCACTACAGGTCTCGGAAGAGGAGTAGTCACATTTGTCTTTTTGGAAGCAAATTTTGCTCTGGGGGCATGCCGCATTTAGGAAGCCCCTATGGTTCCAGGACAGCAAAAAAAAAAAAAAGCACATGAAATACTATTTTGGAAACTAGAACCCTCAGGGAACGTAACAAGGGGTTAAGTGAACCTTTATACCCCACAGGTGTTTCACGACTTTTGCATATGTTAAAAAAAAAAAAAAAAAGGGTAAAAGCAGAAAATACCCCCCAAAATTTGTAAAACAATTTCTCCTGAGTACGGCGATACCCCATATGTGACCCTAAACTTTTGCCTTGAAATACGACAGGGCTCCAAAGTGAGAGCGACGTGCCCATTTGAGGCCTGAATTAGGGATTTGCATAGGGGTGGACATAGGGGTATTCTACGCCAGTGATTCCCAAACAGGGGGCCTCCAGCTGTTATAAAACTCCCAGCATGCCTGGACAGTCAGTGGCTGTCTGGTAATACTGGGAGTAATTGTTTTGCAACAGCTGGAGGCTCCGTTTTGGAAACAGTGGCGTACCAGACGTTTTTCATTTTTATTGGGGAGGGGAGGGGGGCTGTTTAGGGGTATGTGTATATGTAGTGTTTTTTACTTTTTATTTTATTTTGTGTTAGTGTAGTGTAGTGTTTTTAGGGTACAGTCGCACGGGCGGGGGTTCACAGTAGTTTCTCGCTGGCAGTTTGAGCTGCGGCAGAAAATTTGCCGCAGTTCAGACTTGCAGCTGGATGCTTAATGTAAACCTCCGCCCATGGGAGTGTACCCTGTACATTTACATTGGGAAGGGGGGGGGGGGCCTTTGGACATCCAGCTGTTGCAAAACTACAACTCCCAGCATGCGCTGACAGACTTTACATGCTGAGAGTTTTAGTTTTGCAACAGCTGTAGGCACACTGGTTGTGTATCACTGAGTTTGTGACCTAACTCAGTGTTTCACAGCCAGTGTGCCTCCCGCGGTTGCAAAACTACAACTCCCAGCATGTACGGTGCATTCTGGGAGTTGTAGTTTGCAACAGCTGGAGGCACACCGGTCGTGAAACACTGAGTTAGGTAAAAAAAAACTCTGAGTTTCACAACCAGTGTGCCTTCAGCTGTTGCAAAACTACAAGTCTCAGCAGTCACCGACAGCCAACGGGCATGCTGGGAGTTGTAGTTATGCAACCAGCAGATGCACCACTACAACTCCCAGCATGCACTTTAGCTGTTTGTGCAAGCTGGGAGTTGTAGTTATACAACAGCTGAAGGTACACTTTTCCATAGAAAAAATGTTCCTCCAGTTGTTGCAAAACTATAAGTCCCAGCATGCCTATAAGGGAATGCTGGGAGTTGTGGTGGTCTGCCTCCTGCTGTTGCATAACTACAGCTCCCAGCATGCCCTTTTTGCATGCTGGGAGCTGTTGCTAAGCAACAGCAGGAGGCTGTCAATCACCTCCAACTGCTGATCCACGCCGCATACAGTCAGTCCCTCGCTGCTGCCGCCGCTCCTGGGGCTCCGATCCCAACAGGGATGCCGGGGATCGGGGTCCCCAGCTGCCGGGGTCCACGTCCCGCACCCGCTCACGTCCTCCGGAAGAGGGGTGGAGCGGGTTGCGGGAGTGACACCCGCAGCAGGTGCCCTGATTGGTCGGCCGGTAAACCGGCTGACGAATCAGGGCAATCGTGAGGTGGCACCAGTGCCACCTCACCCCTGCTGGCTATCAGCCAGTAATTCCGGGTCACCGGGTCACTGGAGACCCAATTGACCCGGAATCGCCGCAGATCGCTGGGCTTAATTGTCCAGCGATCTGCGGCCATCGCCGACATGGGGGGACATAATGACCCCCCTGGGCGATATGCCGCGATGCCTGCTAAACGATTTCAGCAGGCATCCGGCTCCGGTCCCCAACTGGCTAGCGGTGGGGACCGGATTTCCCACGGGCGTATGGATACGCCCTGTGTCCTGAAGAGGTTAAGGACTGAGCCCTTTTTCTCAATTGTGACCACTGTCGCTTTACGAATTAATAACTCGAAAACGCTTTTACCGATTATTCTGATTCTGAGATAGTTTTTTTCGTGACATATTCTACTTTATTTTGGTGGTAAATTTTCGGCGTTACTTGCATACTTTTTTGGTGAAAAATCCCAACATTTCTTGAAAATTTAGCATTTTTCTAACTTTGAAGCTCTCTAATTGTAAGGAAAATGGATATTCCAAATAATTTTTATTTTTATTCACAAATTCAATATGTCTACTTTATGTTGGCATCATAAAATGGACATATTTTTGCTTTTTGAAAAAATTAGAGGGCTTCAAAGTAGAGCAGCAATTTTCAAAAATGTCATGAAAATAGCAAAATCTGAAGGGACAGATGTTACAGAACTACAACTCCCAGCATACCTGGGCAGTCTAGGCATGCTGAGAGTTGTAGTTTGGCAACATCTGGAGGGCTACCGTTTGGGCACCACTGTAACAGCAGTCTCCAAACTGTGACCCTCCAGATGTTGCAAAACTACAACTCCCAGCATGCCCAGACAGCCTTTGGCTGTCTGGGCATGCTGGGAGTTGCAGTTTGGCCTTCCTAGTGGTTGCCACAGTAAAGTTCACTTTACTTTCACTTTCATTAACCCCCCCACCCCCACCACCGTAGTTTCCCTACCTGAGCCAGCATCAAGCAGTCTCCGGCGGCGACGTTCGGGGGTCCCCAGGAATCTTCTCCAGGTACCGGCCTTCATCTTCTACCCACATTCCCCTCGACATTCAGGGGTGGGCAGAATGGGGGATTGCCATGGCAACTCACTGTCCTGCCCTGCCATTGGTCAGAATCAGTTCTGACCAATGGTAGGAGATAGGAGGAGATCGCAGCACTGCGACCTCACTCCTATCCTTCTGAATGATCAGGGCTGTCACTGGGCTGACTATTTTCCGGGTGATCAGGTCACCAGAGACCCGATCAGCCCGGAATAGCCGAAAATCACTAGTGTTGAGCAGCATAGGCCATATTCGAATTCGCGAATATTCGCGAATATATGGACGAATATTCGTCATATTCGTAATATTCTCGTTTTATTTTCGCATATGCGAATATTCTCGTGTGCGAAAATTAACATATGCGAAAATTTACATAAACAAAAATTAGTAGAAGCGAAAGTTCGCACATGCGAAAATTAGCATATGCAAATTTTCGCATATGCGCACCAGTCTCACACAGTAGTATTAGAGCCTTCTTACACCACATAAGCTGGAAGTAGAGAGGGGTGATCACTGTGATGTGTACTGTAAAAAAAAAAAAAAAAAAACGAATATTCGTAATTACGAATATATAGCGCTATATTCGCGAATATTCGCGAATTCGCGAATAAAATTCGAGTTGCGAATATTCGCGAGCAACACTAAAAATCACATGTCTGAATTGACATGCGATTTTCTGCGATCGCCGACATGGGGAGGTCTCAGGACCCCTCTCGGCAATGTGCCGGGATGCCTGCTGAATGATTTCAGCAGGCATCCCGGTCCGGTCCCCAAACAGCAAGCGGCATACGCCCGGCGTCCTTAAAAGGTTAACATATTGACAATCCTAGACCAGAAAATATTGGTTGAGGGAACAATGTTGTGAGTGTGTTTGCCAATGCCAATTCACACTATTGTGTATATAAAGCCTTAAAGGAGTACTCCACTGCTCAGCTTTTGGAACAAACTGTTCCGAACGCTGGAGCAGGCACCGGGAGCTCGTGATGTCATAGCCCCGCCCCATCACAACGTCACGCCTGGCCCCCTCAATGCAAGTCTATGGGAGGGGGGCGTGACGGCTGTCACGCCCCCTCCCATAGACTTGCATTGAGGGGGTGGGGTGTGACATCATGAGGGGGCAGGGCTATGGCGTCACAAGCTCCCGGTGCCGGCTCCAGCATTCGGAACAGTTTGTACAATAATTTCATTATGGCAGCATTGCTGAAACATTTATTATTCCATCTAAAAGTATGGAAAGAAACCATATTTAAAAAATAAAATCTAGTAATAAACAGATCAAATAATAATTTTTGATTGAACAACATCAGAAATTGTACTTTAGGAAAAGGAAAAAAAAATTAAATTAAAAAATTATATAAAAAAAGATCTTGGCTTTTACTATCATTAATTGTTTAAGGCATGAGAAACCCATCAGGCAATACAATAAGGTGTTTTCTGATGCTGTGACGGATTTAAAGGTTAGCCAGTCTGAGACACACATAAAGTTCCCTGGAAAAAGCTTGTGAACCGTCCGTTTTTCCCTTCAGGGAATACACTTCAGGCAGATCCTATAACGTTCAATCATTGAGGCGTCCACGGTTTGTGATAAATATTGAAAAATGTTGCTATGAGCTTAAGAGGTGACCGGAGACATTGAGAAAAAATTAGACATTAGAAAAAGAGTTATTCAAAAACATTTCTAGATAACGACTTATATAATATTTTCTTTACATTCGGAAAGTTTTCAGACCCTTTCACCTTTTTTTCACATTTTGTGCTAACATCGAATAAATAAAAAATAAATAGATAGCGGAGCAGTGGGAAAATCCCAACGAAAAGTCCGGCACTCCGGAGTGTGACATAAAAGAAACTTCTTTATTTAATCTATAGGTCAAATCACAAAGGCAGTGCTAGTAAAACCAAACGACGCATTTCATAAAGCCTTAATCAAGGTATAAAGAAAATAGACCTTAAAAGGGTACTCCGCCCCCAGACATCTTATCCCCTATCCTAAGGATCGGGGATAAGATGTCAGATCGCCGGGGTCCCGCTGATCGGCTGCGGCACCCCGCTATCATTACTGCACAGAGCAGACTCGCTCCGTGCGAAATGACCAGCGATACAGGGGCCGGGGCATTGTGACATCATGGCTCCGCCCCTCGTGACGTCATGGCCCGCCCTCTTAATTCAAGTCTATGGGAGGGGGCGGAGCAGTGATGTAACAATGCTCCGGCCCCTGTATTGCCCGTCATTACGCACTGAGCGAGTCTGCTCTGTGCAGTAATGATAGCGGGGTGCCACAGCTGAGATACCGGGGGTCCCCATCAGCGGGACCCCAGCGATCTGACATCTTATGCCCTATCCTTTGGATAGGGGATAAGATGTCTAGGGGCGGAGTACCCCTTTAAGTGACGAATAAATAATACTAGTCTGTAATGGTGCTGCCTCCTAATCATATTGTGAACGAGCAGACACCTGTGTATCTCGCCTCGTGCACACCCATTTACGGTAGCTAACTCAATGTGCGCCGAAATGAAACATCAAACCACATAAGAAGGCAAATGCCGCACACAGAGGGAAAATACTGTGTAAGGGTCACGGCAGGTGATGGAGCCTCTGGGCTTGCGTGGATGATGACGTGAGCCATGCCAGGGAGCGGAGTCTAAGGTGCCACTGGTTTTCACCAGAGTCCGCCGCAAAGCGGGATGGTCTTGTTGTGGCAGGCGGCACCCAGGTCACTACCCCTGGCAAGACTCATCCACACAGGTTGCTGCGATGTAGCATGGTACAGTAGGATAAAGACAAGACGTGGTCAGGATAGCTGATGGTCAGGGCAGGCAGCACAGTAGCAGGGTCAGGTCATGGAGCAAGGATCTGGTACACAGATAATCAGGAACACAGTAGCTTTCTCTCAGGCACAAGGGAAACAAAGATCCGGCCCAGGGCAGGGGGAGGTGCATACACTTATAGGGAAGGAACAGGTGAAGACACTAATTAGGGCGTACTGGCCCTTTAAATCACAGAGCTCCAGCGCGCGAGTGCCCTAGGAGGTGAGGGCATGCACGTTGGGACTGGGAACACGGAAGACCAGGGAGGTGAGTGACGGGCTGGAACTTGCATGCAGGCGCGTCCCGCGATGTGAATCCCAGCCCCGCCGGCAGCGGGGACATGGGAGGAGAGCGTTCACGGCCAGCGTATCTGGCCAGAGTGCTGACGTTACATGCTGCTTGTGTGTGCATGAGAACATACGGGAAATGCACACCTCAAAAAAGTTTAAAGATATAAAAATATATTCGTAGTAAATAATCAAATTATCATAATATAGAATCTTGAGAGAGTAGTAATATTCCAAAGAAACCATGATGGATAACATATAAAAATTTAGAAAAAGGTTTAAATTACCACGTAGCTGGTTATGCATAGGAAAATCGGAACTGCGTTATGCGCCATTTAAAGGTCTGCTAAAATGATAGCATTTATGGTACTTTTGGTTATATTGGACAAAAGTCAGTACCACAGAGAAGTTCTCAAAATGTTACATGATAGCGAAATCTATAAAATCTTAGAAAGTGATCCAACATGTAAAATTCAAAGGAGGCTCTGTGCGATTTTGGAAGAAGGGGTTTGTTTAGGAATTCTAAATGAGAAACAAAAAGATTATTTGTATGTCAAGGACCCTGTTTGCCCCATATTTCACTGTCTTCCAAAATCGCACAAAGACTTCTTTCCTCCACCCTTGAGGCCGATCGTTGCGGGCATTGGGTCCACCATGGAAAGATTGTCGTCCTGGCTTGATAATCTACTGCAGCCCTTAGTCACCAGATTTCCGGAATATTTTCGGGACACCAAGGCATTATTAAATATCATAGAAGATGATTTCCAATGGGGTCCCGATATGTCCTGGATTACTTTTGATGTAATCTCTTTGTATAGCTGTATACCAAGCAACAGAGCACTTTGAGTTACATTACTATATGGATAAATACAGTAATTTATCTTGTGATTTAAAACACTATATTTTGGATGTAACACAATTTTTACTCCCCAACAACTTTTTATGTTTGATGCGTCTCTCTTCCTCCAGACGAGGGTTGGTCCAATGGGGGCCAAATTTTCACCCTCATTGGCCAACAGAAAGCCGCATCTCCACCCCAGACAACCCCTCTCTCTGACACATCGCCTGGTATGGGCGTTACATTGATGACGTCCTGGCGGTGTTTGTCGGGGAGGGTGGGATGAGGACACACAGACAGTATTTTTAAGTTATGTTAACAACAATGATGATAATTTGGGCTTTACTATTATCGTATCGTAGGTCTGGGGATCACTGTATCAAAAACATTGTGAACAGATACTTACCGATTTTGCGGGAGGACAGAGTCCTCGAGTCCATCTTACAGGATGGATGCAGGTTTGTTGCCAAGCGCAAAAGCACAATAGGCAATATTTTGTCACCCAGCCTTTTCACTTCTGTCGATAATAGTGGTCAACAAACAAATAAGAACTGGTTATGTCACCAAGGCAATGTCCCCTGTGGACGCACCAGATACACAATATGCAAATACATGCACAAAACTTCCACTATAACATATTCAGTAACACAACAGTCTACTACTACCCATGTGGCCTACTGCATCACATGCACAACATGTGTTAAATAATGTTGGGCGCGAATATTCCCATTGCAAATTTTTATTGCGAATATCGCAAATTCGCAAATATTGCTAATATATTCGCTATATATTACGAAATTACGAATATTCGCTTTTTTCTGCATATGCGCATATTCCTTCTTTTCACTTGTGGGCCAATTAGAATGATGCAAATACACTTGTCAGAGGTTACCAACAACATCCCTAGCAACCAATAGCAAAGTTGCCCACCCCCTCACTGTTTTCTTTCTTGAATACGTGAATATGTGAATATAACGAATGTGTGAAATTCGCGAATATAGGACGAATATTCGACTATATGTTCGCGAAATATCGCAAATTCAAATATGGCCAATACCGCTCATCACTAGTGTTAAACAATATATAGGGTCTACATGCAGACAAATAAAGAAGAGGATATCCAAACATAGCACAGGTGCCCGCGCTCTATCAATATGTAGGCTTCTGAATGCAAAATGTTCCGAATGCTTCGAGCCGGCGCCAGGAGCTTGTGACGTCATGGCCCCGCCCCCTCATGATGTTGTGCCCCGCCCCCTCAATGCAAGTCTATGGGTGGGGGCGTGATGGCTGTCATGCCCCCTCCCATAGACTTGCATTCAGGGGACGAGGTGTGACATCATGAGGGGGCAGGGCTATGATGTCACGAGCTCCTGGCGCCGGCTCTAAGTGTTCAAAATATTTTGTTCCAAACGCTGAGCAGCGGAGTACCACTTTAAAATGGACACCAGATTGCCCCGGGGCATGAATTATCCTTCTGATGTTATGTATTTTTTTGACAATGTTATCATTTGGTGAGAACAATATTCACACATACATTGGTTATTTATATTTTGTTCTTTCCTCACTCTTAGTATATCCAGTTTGTCCAGTCTATTGTGCTTTTTTGGTAAATTTAAAGGGGTACTCCGGTGAAAAACTATTTTCTTTAAATCAACTGGTGTCAGAAAGTGAAACAATTTTTTTAATTAATTCTATTAAAAAAAATCTTGATCCTTCCAGTACTTATTAGCATCTGTATATTACAGAGGAAATTCTTTTCTTTTTAGATTTCTTTTCTGTCACGACCACAGTGCTCTCTGCTGTCCATGTGGGGAACTGTCCAGAGCAGGAGAAAATCCCCATAGCAAACATATGTTGTTCTGGACAGTTCCTAAAATGGACAGAGGTGTCAGCAGAGAGCACTGTGGTTGTGACAGAACCCTTCTTAGGCTGGGTTCACACCACGTTTTGTAACTACGGTTCCCGTATACGGCTTGGAGGAGGGGGGCGGGGCTTAATTGCGGCGCCCGCACTCAGCCGTCTAGGGGAACCGTATTTAATGCACGTCTATGAGCCGACTGGAGTGAACTGCAGCCTCCGGTCGGCTGCGTTTTCGGCCGTATGCGGTTTCCTGACCGTAGGCAAAAACGCAGTCGACCACGTTTTTGCCTGCGGTCGGGAAATAGCATGCAGCCGACCGGAGGCTGCGGTTCACTCCGGTCGGCTCATAAACATACATTAAATACGGTTCACCTATACGGCTGAGTGCGGGCACCGCGATTAAGCCCCGCCCCCTCCTCCCAGCCGTATACGGGAAACGTAGTTACAAAACGTGGTGTGAACCCAGCCTTAAATGACTTGGTTTTTGCTCTTATATACATTGACAGCTTTGGGATCTTATATATCCAAATCCTGTCCAATCCTCTGGATTTACCACAGGGGACTCTGATCAAGGTAAAGATCCATCTCAGAGATGATCAAGAAAAATGGGAGGAGACAGAGCTAAATTTCAAGTGTCAGAGCAAATGGTAAGTTTAGTTTTTTTCCTTGTTTCATTGTGCCAAAAAGTTAAAGTGGTACTCCTCCCCTAGACATCTTATCCCCTATCCAAAGGATAGGGGATAAGATGTCAGATTGCCGAGGTCCCACTGCTGGGGACCCCCGGGATCGCCGCTGCGGCACCCCGCTGTCATTACTGCTCAGAGCAAGTTCGCTCTGTGTGTAATGACGGGCAATACAGGGGACGCAGCATTGTTACGTCATGGCTCCGCCCCTCGTGACATCACAGCCCGCCACCTTAATGCAAGTCTATGGCAGGGGGCGTGATGACCGCCACGCCCCCTCCCATAGACTTGTATTGAGGGGGCGGGCTGTGACATCACAAGGGGCGGAGCCATGACGTAACGATGCTCCAGCCCCTGTAGTGCCCGTCATTACAGACAGAGTGAATTCGCTCTGTGCAGTAATGATAGCGGGGTGCCGCAGCGGCGATCTCGGGGGTCCCCAGCAGTGGGACTGCGGCAATCTGACATCTTATCCCCTATCCTTTGGATAGGGGATAAGATGTCTAGGGGAGGAGTACCCCTTTAAACAGATTTGTAAATGACTTCTATTAAAGAAATCTTAATCCTTCCAGTACTTATTAGCTGCTGAATACTGCAAAGGAAATTCTTTTCTTTTTGGAACACACAGCTCTCTGCTGACATCAAGAGCACAGTGCTCTCTGCTGACACCTCTGTCCATTTTAAGAACTGTCCAGAGTAGGAGAAAATCCCCATAGAAAACATTTGCTGCTCTGGACAGTTCCTAAAATGGACAGAGATGTCAGCAGAGAGCACTGTGGTCATGATGTCAGCAGAGAGCACTGTGCTCGTGATGTCAGCAGAGAGCTCTGTGTTCCGAAAAGAAAAGAATTTCCTCTGTAGTATTCAGCGGCTAATAAGTACTGGAAGGATTAAGATTTTTTAATATAAGTAATTTACAAATCTGTCTAACTTTCTGGCACCAGTTGATAAAAAAATAAATAGCAGCTAAAAGCCAGAGACGACAGGCGAACGATAACTCCCAGCAGTCCCCCTGTGATCTCCCAGCGTTTTTCCGTAGGGATGGTATCCAGAGAATATTCCACCACGCCAGAATGTTCCGGGGAAACCTCTCATTAAGGATGATTGCTACTTCAAGAACGGTTCGCCGCCCCCGAGGCCAGAGCCCGCGTGATGGAGGATACAGGCCGGCACATGCCTCAGGAATGTTCCTTGACTTGGAGGCAAATACTTTTTTATGCTCCGGTACTTTATAGGTTTCAAAGGAAGCTCATTGCTATAGGCGAGTTTTAAAGGCAATTTTCGGAATGTCGTATTGAAGTCTCATTTTCGTGCTCTTTTTTTTTTTTTTATTAATAAAATGTGTAAATTATGGAGCAATTGTAAAATCTCTCTGAAGAATAATCCCATTATTACTTCCAAGGTGTAACTTAAAGACGGGGGGTCCGTTCTCATTGGCTGTGGCAAAGAATGGAAGGGATTTCCTGGGTTTGGCGCAGATTAGATTCGTGTTGTTATGACTTGAACAGGTATTTTGTCAGTGCCTGTGGGTCTCCGTTATTCTTTATGGAATAAATTCATAGTGCAGTGATCCCTCAATTTACAATAGTTTCATCATACGATGGTCTTTTCTGGACCATTGTAACTTGAAACCAGACTCAACATACAATGTACAGACAGTCCAGATCTGCAAAACGTGTCAATGGCTGAAAGAACCGACCAATCAGAATGGGCAATTTACTGGTAAATTCCCTGTATTACTGAAGTGCATGCACTGACTGGTGCCTGATAGCACCCCCTACAGTACAGGGAGGTATTACATGTTCTGTACTCTTTACCTGTATTACTGAAGTGCATGCACTGACTGGTGTCTAGTAGCACCCCCTACAGTACAGGGAGGTATTACATGTTCTGTACTCTTTACCTGTATTACTGAAGTGCATGCACTGACTGGTGTCTGGTAGCACCCCCTACAGTACAGGGAGGTATTACATGTTCTGTACTCTTTACCTGTATTACTGAAGTGCATGCACTGACTGGTGTCTGGTAGCCCCCCCTACAGTACAGGGAGGTATTACATGTTCTGTACTCTTTACCTGTGCCACAGTTAGCTGCTCCTTTGGACACCAAGTAAGGACGGCTCCATTTTATTTTTGCGTGTACTGTACAAGACCCTGAAAAAACTCCTGTCCTCTACATAGACCAGTGTTTTCCAACGAGGGTGCCTCCAGCTGTTGCAAAACTACAACTTCCAGCATGCCCGGACAGCCTTTGGCTGTCCGGGCATGCTGGGAGTTATAGTTTTGCAACAGCTGGGGGCACTCTGGTTGGGAAACACTGAAATAGACAGTGATTACAGCTCTGGGCAGATCTTTATTACTTTTATATGTAAGGATTTGCTTTATATATTTTAGTTATCTACTTATTTTTCTTTAATTCTCACTTTTTCCTATTTTTGGATGACATTTTGGTGGCTTCAGAACCAATTACCAGGTTTTCATAGAGTTATGGTCTCAACATACAATGGATTCAACATACAATGGATTCAACATACAATGGTTGTTCTGGAACCGATTAATATTGTAATTTGAGGGACCACTGTGTGAGATAGATAACTAGAGAATAAATAGACTAGAAATACAGTGTGGGAAATGTCTGTGTATGTGATTCTTTGTATGTGTGTATTGTGTATATACAGCATGAATTTGAAATGTATACACAGGTTTGTGTACCGTATATGTGCATTATTTAGCTATACCATTTATTTTAGTGTATTGTATATGTGCTTTTCCACGACCCGTGTTCTGAGTCTCTGGATATCTACCGTGGGCACTTTCTATGTTGTTTCTCTTTTATGTCTTGATTTGTGTTTTGTATTCTGAAATTTTTATTTTTTTTATTTATATACAGTGGGAATCAAAGGTTTGGGCACCCCAGGTAAAAATTTGTATTAATGTGCATAAAGAGGCCAAGGAAAGATGGAAAAATCTCCAAAAGGCATCAAATTACAGATTGGACATTTTTATAATATGTCATCAAAAGTTAGATTTTATTTCCATCATTTACACTTTCAAAATAATAAAAAACAAAAAAATGGCATCTGCAAAAGTTTGGGCACCCTGCAGAATTTATAGCATGCACTGCCCCCTTTGCAAAGCTGAGACCTGCCAGTGTCATGTATTGTTCTCAATCATCATCTGGGAAGACCAGGTGATGTCAATCTCAAAGGTTTTAAATGCCCAGACTCATCTGACCTTGCCCCAACAATCAGCACCATGGGTTCTTTTAAGCAGTTGTCTAGAAATCTGAAAGTGAAAATATTTGAAGCTCACAAAGCTGGAGAAGGCTATAAGAAGATAGCAAAATGCTTTCAGATGTCAATATCCTCTGTTCAGAATGTAATTAAGAAATGGCAGTCATCAGGAACAGTGGAAGTTAAAGCAAGATCTGGAAGACCAAGAAAAATACCAGACAGAACAGCTAGCAGGATTGTGAGAAAAACAATTCAAAACCCACATTTGACTGCACAATCCCTCCAGAAAGATCTGGCAGACACTGGAGTTGTGGTACACTATTCCACTTTAAAGAGATACTTGTACAAATATGGTCTTCATGGAAGAGTCATCAGAAGAAAACCTCTTCTACGTCCTCACCACAAAAATCAGCGTTTGAACTTTGCAAATGAACATACAGACTGAAAGCCTGATGCATTTTGGAAACAAGTTCTGTGGACTGATGAGGTTAAAATTGAACTTTTTGGCCGGAATGAGCAAAGGTACGTTTGGAGAAGAAGGGGAACAGAATTTAATGAAAAGAACCTCTGTCCAACTGTTCAGCATGTGGGTGGAACAATCATGCTTTGGGGTTGTATTGCAGCCAGTGGCACAGGGAACATCTCACAAGTAGAAGGAAAAATGGATTCAATAAAATTTCAGCAAATTATGGATGCTAACTTGATGCCATCTGTGAAAAAGCTGAAGTTAAAGAGAGGATGGCTTCTACAAATGGATAATGATCATAAACACACCTCGAAATTCACGGGGGATTACATCAAGAGGCGTAAACTGAAGGTTTTGCCATGGCCTTCACAATCTCCTGACCTCAACATAATTGAAAATCTATGGATAGACCTTAAAAGAGCAGTGCGTGACAGACAGCCCAGAAATCTCAAAGAACTGGAAGACTTTTGTAAGGAAGAATGGGCAAAGATACCTCAAACAAGAATTGAAAGACTCGTTTACAAGCTGTGATACTTGCCAAAGGGGGCAGTACAAGATATTAACTCTGCAGGGTGCCCAAACTTTTGCAGACGCCATTTTTTTGTTTTCTGTTATTTTGAAAGTGTAAATGATGGAAATAAAATCTAACTTTTGTTGACATATTATAAGAATGTCTAATCTGTAATTTGATGCCTTTCAAAACACAAATCAAGAAATAAAAGAAAAACAACATGGAAACTGGCCACGGTATATTCCATATAATAATTTATCCCGCACAGTGAACACTGTAAAAACAAATGAATGAATAAATAGATAAATAATGCAAAAATTGCAGTATTTTGCTAATCTGTCTCCCAAAAACTTGCAATTAAAAAGTCATATGTTCCTTAAAATGACACCAGTAAAAATGTGAAGGAGCATGACTAAAAGTGGGGGTGTAGATAAGAAGGGGGCTGGGGAGGTATAAAAGTGTAAAGGAGGATGACTGGGGGGATGGGTGCAGGGGGCTGGGGGGGCAGAAAAGTGTGAAGGAGCATGACTGAAGGGGTCTTGGGGGGCAAAAAGGGTTAAGAAGGATGATGGGGGGGGGGCAGAGAAGTCTGGGGGGACTTGGGGGTCTGAAGGAGGAGAGATGGGTCTGAAACAGTACTAAGGGGTCTGGGGGCACTTAGGTCTCGTTCACACTGGGGACATTCTGTTGACAGAAAAAACCTGTCTAGAGGAAAAGTTGCTGAGTTGCCCATAGCAACCAATCAGATCGCTTCTTTCATTTTGCAGAGGCCTTGTTAATAATGAAAGAAGCGATCTGATTGGTTGCTATGGGCAACTCAGCAACTTTTCCTCTGGACAGGTTTTGATAAATCTCCCCCATTGTTTTCAATAGGATTCTGCTGCTCTGTGCATAGTGCGGAATCGCCGCAGCGGAATCGACGTCTGCCCAAAGAATGAACATTGTTCATTCTTTGGGCTGATTTCCACCGGATTGCATTGCCATCTATGAGATGGCGCACGTCCGCACTGTTTTACCACCGATGACTTTGGCGGCATCTGCTATAAACGGACATTCAGCTGGCTGAATGTCTGCAGTGTGGACGAGCCCTTAGGGGTCTGAAGGAGGGCAGTACAGGGGGGAGATTCTGCCTAGCAGAAGATACAATGTGTGGCAGAGTTATATTCAGGGGGTACAGTATCTGGCTGGGTTATAATGATTATTGTCCCAGAGACAATTTTTTGCATTGGCGCCCTGTGGATTCTAGCTATCCCTCTGACAGAGACTGCAGTCCTCCGGAGGGTTCAGTCGGGGTTGGCTATATATGTGCACTGCAGTCCAGATGACTGTCTCATATTAAAGATATAGACTCACATGCAGGGAACCGTCCACTTATCGGCTGCTTCGACATCGGCTGTACCCTTAGGATGACTGCCATCTCTGTATTAGTGTTGAGCGGCATAGGCCATATTCGAATTCGCGAATATTCGCGAATATATGGACGAATATTCGTCATATATTCGCGAATATTCGCATATTCGTTATAACCTCGTTTTATTTTCGCGTATGCGAAAATACACGTATGCGAAAATTAACATATGGGAAAATTCACATATGCGAAAATGTGCATATGCGAATTTTCGCACGCCAGTCTCACACAGTAGTATTACAGCCTTCTTTACACCACACAAGCTGGAAGCAGAGAGGGATGATCACTGTGATGTGTACTGTGAAGGAAAAAAAAAACGAATATTCGTAATTACGAATATATAGCGCTATATTCGTGAAAATATTCGCGAATAATATTCGAATTGCGAATATTCGCGAGCAACACTACTCTGTATACCCTCAGGTTGCTATGATTTGTCATATCCATCTGATATGTAGTGTAAGTTAGAGCTGTCATTTTTAACTCACAGTTTAATAGCACCGAGGGATCTAGGTGTTGTGGGGTATAAACCTACTCACACCATGTATCATCATGGGTGCTCTTTAATTGTTATCTTCTTGGTTATCTTATTTTATATAGCCATTTTTATTGATATTGTGCTATGAGTTATTCTCCCCTGACGACATCACATATTGTGATAGAAATGTGTCGGGAGTGGCGCATAGCACTAGTGTTGAGCGGCATAGGCCATATTCGAATTCGCGAATATTCGCGAATATATGGACGAATATTCGCCATATATTCGCAAATATTCGCATATTCGTTACATTCCCGTTTTATTTTCGCATACATGAAAAATTTGCGTATGCGAAAATTAGCATATGCGAATATTGGCATATGCGAATTTTCACGCATGCTAATTTCGCATATGCTAATTTTCGTATATGTTCATTTTCGCATACACGAATTTTCCGTGTATGCGAAAATAAAACGGGAATGTAACGAATATGCGAATATTCGGGAATATTCGCGAATATATGACGAATATTCGTCCATATATTCGCGAATATTCGCGAATTCGAATATGGCCTATGCCGCTCAACACTACTAGCTAAATGCAATCGACCACATGATTCTTGCTGTATATAGTATATTCGAACTTGTATGATTATAGGTAGTGGGATTACGCATATTTTTTGGTGATTTTATTTGACGTTTTAGGCACCTAACTTTTTTACTTTTGTAGAAATTTTTGTTGCATTAGTACTTTGGTTAGAATTTAATGCTGGGGGCAATGTTCACCTAGTAAAGTCATCTGCAAGACCATATCAATAGGGCAGCACTTTTTTGTATGTTATATTTGAGACAAATCTGTCAAGGGGTTTTCAAGTTTCAATAGTAGACCCCTCTTAGTTTGGTCAATAATAGTTTAATATTGGCATAGAATCCTTCAAATCTTAAAGGGGTACTCTGATGGAAAACTTTCTTTCTTTTAAATCAACTGGTGCCAGAAAGTTAAACAAAATTGTAAATTACGTCTATTAAATAATCTTAATCCTTCCAGTACTTATTAGCTGCTTAATACTACAGAGGAAAATATTTTCTTTTTGGAACACAGAGCTCTCTGCTGACATCATGACCACAGTGCTCTCTGCTGACATATCTGTCCATTTTAGGAACTGTCCAGAGTAGGAGAAAATCTCCATAGCAAACATATGCTGCTCTGGACAGTTCCTAAAATGGACAGAGATGTCAGCAGAGAGCACTGTGGTCATGATGTCAGCAGAGAGCTCTGTGTTCCAAAAAGAAAATAATTTCCTCTGTAGTATTCAGCAGCTAATAAGTACTGGAAGGATGAAGATTTTTTTTTAATAGAAGTAATTTACAAATCTGTTTAACCTTCTGGACAGACGCCGGCATCTCGCTACACTAGGCGAGTTGAGCTGGACTGAGATCTGGCTCCCTGCGCAACTGCAGGTAACGCTGTGCCCGCATCTTGAGACAACTAACCGTGTGAGAAGCAGCCACGGACACTTGCCCTCAATCTTTTTCTTACAGGACACGGGAGTGGAGCCTTCTTTTCCTTACGGGATCAATTGAGCCCTTACTAGTAGTCCTACTACATTGCATGTTTTGTTGACAGGGGGCATATATGCTGCATATACCAAAAGTTCAAGAAACTGTTATGTATCATGCTCAATTACATTTAACACCTCCCTGATGAAACCACCGTCTACTAGGTGGTAGAAACGCGTCGGCGGTTCTGTATATTACTCCATTATTGCATTTGGGGATGGCAGGGCCCAGCAGGGCCTCATTATGCATGGTTGCTAATGGTGATGACCATTTTTATGATTATTTTTTGTTTGGTGTTGTCATACACAGACACTTTCTGTAATTGGTGGATTTTAATAGAACTTTTTAAGTTGTGTCTAACTATAATTTGATCTTTGATGCTGAGGTGATTTTTCCATATCCGGTTGAGACGCATAACCTAGTACACATATTGCGTTCCATATACAGTGGTCCCTCATGTTACAATATTAATTGGTTCCAGGACGGCCATTGTATGTTGAAACCATTGTATGTTGAGACCAGAACTCTATGGAAACCTGGTAATTGGTTCTAAAGGCACCAAAATGTCATCCAAAAATAGTGTTGAGCGGCATAGGCCATATTCGAATTCGCGAATATTCGCGAATATATGGACGAATATTCGTCATATATTCGCGAATATTCGCATATTCGTTATACGTTATATTCTCGTTTTATTTTCGCGTATGCGAAAAGTAACATGTTGAAATTCGCATATGCGAAAATTAGCATATGCGAATTTTGCACGCCAGTCTCACACAGTAGTATTACAGCCTTCTTTACACCACACAAGCTGGAAGCAGAGAGGGGTGATCACTGTGATGTGTACTGTGAAGAAAAAAACAACAAAAAAAAAAAACGAATATTTGTAATTACGAATATATAGCGCTATATTCGCGAATTCGCGAATATGCGATATTCGCGAATAATATTCGAATTGCGAATATTCGCGAGCAACACTATCCAAAAATAGGAAAAAGTGAGGATTAAACAAAAATAAGTAGATAACTAATACAGATAAAGCAAATCCTTACATAGAAAAGTAATAAAGATCTGCGGGGAGCTGTAATCATGGTCTATGTCTGTGTTTCCCAAGCAGGGAGCCTCCAGCTGTTGCAAAACTACAACTCCCAGCGTGCCCAGACAGCCAAAGGCTGTCCGGGCATGCTGGGAGTTGTAGTTTTGCAACAGCTTGGGGCACCCTGCTTGGGAAACACTGGTCTATGTAGAGGACAGAAGCTTCTTCAGGGTCCTGTACAGTACATGCAATGTCCTAAAAAAGTAACATGGAGTCTCCTTCACCTGGTGTCCAAAGGGGCAGGTAACCCTGGCACAGGTAAAGTGTACAGAACATGTAATACCTCCCTGTACTTTAGGGGGCGCTACCAGACACCAGTCAGTGCATACACTTCAGTAATACAGGTAAAGAGTACAGAACATGTAATACCTCCCTGTACTGTAGAGGGTGCTACCAGACACCAGTCAGTGCATGCACTTCAGTAATACAGGGGTTTTACCAGTGAATGCCCATTCTGATTGGTCAGTTCTTCCACACGTTTTACAGATCTGCACTGTCCATACATTGTATGTTGAGTCTGGTTTCAACTTACAATGGTCCAGAAAAGACCATTGTATGTTGAAACTATTGTATGTTGAGGCCATTGTAAGTTGAGGGATCACTGTACTTGTACACTCCTGGTCCAAACCCTGAAATATGTATAGAAACAGACATTTTCTAGAAGTTGTAAAGTATCCCTAAAACAACCCAATAGGCAGATCTAAAAGAAATGTAGATGGTAAGCCTCAGGCCTATCCAAAATGGCCCAGAATGAGCTCCAATAAAGGTTTATTGGAGATACTAACATAATAAACATATTAAACAGCACAAAAGCAGTAGCCCTCTAACCCAGTTTTAGTCCATCGTAAATTACTCTCTTTATATGTTTTCTTTTTTACCTACTTACATCACAATGAATAGTAAAAAAAAAAAAAAAAACAGGCAGAAAACAAAACACATTTGGATTAAAAACAAATCCACAAAGTCGGCTAACAAATATCTTTAATCAAAAAGAGAGGAAAAAAATTCTAAATATTTTCATTATTTGCGGAGATTTCCGCTTAATGGAAACATGCTTTTGAAATTGCAAACATACCCAAATACTAATAAAAACACTCAAGTAATGAAAAGGAAACCCACCCTAAAAAATATGTAAACCATGCAATGAAAGCACAGCGGGGAAAGATTTCGTAAAGAAGGGAACAATACGAGGAACGACAAACACGAAACATGCACATAAAATGGGAGGACAAAAGTAGCAAATTACACAACATCAAAAAGAGTAATAAACCGAGTCAGTGGATCATTACAGCGCATAGTAATTACGGAACGGAAACTAATTTCATAAAATTTATAGAAGTAGAATTATTCGACATGTAAAATAATTTCAAGATACCCTCTTTGTTGTGGGAGACATGGCAACTTTAGCATGCAGTCAAAATACGGAATTTCCCCAACCAAGACAACCACAAGTCTCCCTATGGGGGACAACATTGAGGACAACTTTCCACAATCACAAAAATACAACTGGGTTGTATTTAATTTTATTATGGTCCTAGGTGAAATTTTTTTTTTTTTTACGTATAATTTTGTGTTATGTTTTTGGGTTCTGTTTCTGCTTACTTATCTATTCTATTTTTTTTAACTTTCCTAAACTCCCTAATTAAACAAATATAGGATATAAAAGGGGTTGACCAGCAAAAGAAACAACTTGTTTATGATGTCAAAAAGTACAATAATGCAACCTACTAATATAATGGTATTAGCCAAACGGCTAAGATCTTTCATCTCGGGTGTGTTGTCTAGCTTTTAAGCTGTTACATCACGTCACAGGCTACGAATGCAGAAAGCTCCCCTCCCTCAGCCCCCTCGCCTATTATCTGTTCAGTACTTGACCAGTGATGTGAAGGGGGGGAGCAGGTATTACTGCTCATTAGATTTATGAAGCAGCAGGAAACCTCAATCACAGTAGTCTGTCAGAAAACTTCTGGCTCGTAAAGAAGCCTATTGGATCCACAAGTTGGGTACCCTGGAACCAAGAGGGTTAAATCGAGAATATGAGCTCTCCAGTTTGCTACAGTAATATGCCATGCAGTATGATTCCCTCTCCTTACCATTGCATTCCTTTCTTGCTCCACAGCTGCAGCACCCGATATGAGATGCCGCTTCCCGTATTGTATCTGCACCGTCTCATCCATTAAGTTAGCCACGTGTTGTTTGTTTTTGTTTTGGTCAGAGGGAGCAGGTCAACATGGGAGCAATGATGATGTGTATTATATCTGACTTATAAAGTGCGCCAGTTCCATGTGTTGCTTATGCAGTTGATAAAAGCTTACACCGGAACGTCTGCTGATAAAGTGTTTGCAGTGAAATGCTTGAATAAAGAATCTTCATTTTCAGCAATTGAGAGTGCCGGGATTTACTCTATTGGATATTCTTAATCCACGTGCACCCACATCTACTACAGTGCCGACCGATTACACTTTGGACTGTCGGAAAAGGCTTACTGCTATCTTATCTATTGGGGCATACTGGATACTTTTATTGTATGGGACTCGAAAAGGGGCACATTACTGTGGGACACAAAGTTGGTATTATTGCTGTGGGCTAAGAGAGGGGGCATTGGGGGTGGCAGACAAAAGTCATGGCTGGAAGTTGTTTTCAAGATGGTCTTGGCCCAGACAGAGAAGAATAGAGAAAACAAATGACTACAAGAATAGAGAAGACATCACCTGTAATCACTGGATGTAATGGTGTGGATCTTTTGTCTGGACATTTGTGGTGTCCCGGTACTGGACTCGGTCCTGTACATTTTATTATAAGTCCCCATAGTCAGAGTTCCTCATGCTGATAGGGCTCTCCTGGTGGGACAACCCCTATTTGTCTCCTAATGTTCTTAAAATTGTACATATTTAATACATTATAATGTAGTGTAAGTAACGTACAGGACCTTAGGTCATGTGATCTCTAATAATTGTATTATGCTAGGGGTCAAGGTCATGTGTTAGCACCATAATCCTTTGTAATAGGACTGACAGGTTGGGGGAACCAATAAGCTTTGAGCCTGCCCCTTGACATATAAGGGCGCTGTATCCCATGATCTCTCTCTTGGGTTCCGGACTAACATAGAGAACACAGCTCTGTGCAAACCTACAAGACTAATTAGGCCTGAAGCCTATCTCTTCAGCATCTTGCTAACCGTGAGTTTACCCAACTGCATCCTAAAATCCTACATGACTACTGAACCTCAAACCTACCCCTAAATTCAGTGGAACAGCATAAAGCAAGGATACAAAGCTTATTCCCTACAAGGTCCCAGCCAACCTGTGAGGAGCCTAAATTCCGGTCCTATTGTAAAGACTGTTGTTAATTGCATCCTGCATAAAATCTGCAGTCAAGTTATTTCAAGTTCAATACAATTCCGGCTGTGGACAATCCTTTATTCCTCCCTATCACTCTTGGGAGGGGTGGTGGTAGGACATATAGACACAGAGGAAGCCCACACCCTGGCATCACGAAAATTAAGGGCAACACCATCCTGCAACACCCCTGTTCACCCCTCATCCCAAGTCACCACACATTATTCAGTGACCACATTATATAGAGGTATACAGTACATAGAGCTGAAACAGACAACAGAGAACAAAGATATCAATGGTGGATGGTATTGAAGATCAGAGGAGGGAGGAGAAGTGAAGAGGGGTAAGGCGGAGAAGAGGAACAGGGGAACGAGGGTGGCGAGGAGCCATGGAAAGAAAAAGAAGAGCGGTAAGAAACCAGGGAAACAAATAGAAGATGAGCGGAGTAAAGAGCCAGGAAAAAAGAGAGAAGAGGAGTGAGGAGCAGAGGAAAGTGAGAAGAGCAGTGAAGAGCAGGAACAAGAGAGAGAAGAGTAGATGAACAGGAGGAGGGGAGGAAAAGTGAAGAACAGAGAGAAGCATAAGAAACAGAGAAGAGGGAAAGAAGAGGAGGAAGGTGAGGAACAAAAAGTTCAAAATGCTAAAAGAGAGGAAGAAAGGGAAAGAAAAAGAAGAGCGGTAAGAAACCAGGGAAACAAATAGAAGATGAGAGGAGTAAAGAGCCAGGAAAAGAGAGAGAGAAGAGAAGAGGAGTAAGGAGCAGAGGAAAGTGAGAAGAGCAGTGAAGAGCAGGAGCAAGAGAGAGAAGAGTAGATGAACAGGAGGAGGGGGGGAAAAGTGAAGAACAGAGAGAAGCATAAGAAACAGAGAAGAGGGAAAGAAGAGGAGGAAGGTGAGGAACAAAAAGCTAAAAGAGAGGAAGAAAGGGAAAGAAGAGAAAAGGGGTGGGAAACAGAGGAAAGGGAAAGAAGAGGAGATTGGTGAGGTACAGAGGAAAGGGAAAGAAGAGGAGATTGGTGAGGTACAGAGGAAAGGAGATTGGTGAGGTACAGAGGAAAGAAAAGAAGAGGAGATTGGTGAGGTACAGAGGAAAGGGAAAGAAGAGGAGATTGGTGAGGTACAGAGGAAAGGGAAAGAAGAGGAGATAGGTGAGGTACAGAAGAAAGGGAAAGAAGAGAAAAGGGGTGAGAAACAGAGGAAAGGGAAAGAAGAGGAGATTGGTGAGGTACAGAGGGAAGGAAAAGAAGAGGAGATTGGTGAGGTACAGAGGAAAGGAGATTGGTGAGGTACAGAGGAAAGAAAAGAAGAGGAGATTGGTGAGGTACAGAGGAAAGGAGATTGGTGAGGTACAGAGGAAAGGGAAAAAAGAGGAGATTGGTGAGGTACAGAGGAAAGAAAAGAAGAGGAGAATGGTGAGGTACAGAGGAAAGAAAAGAAGAGGAGAATGGTGAGGTACAGAGGGAAGGGAAAGAAGAGGAGATTGGTGAGGTACAGAGGAAAGGGAAAAAAGAGGAGAGGAGTGAGGAGCAGAGTCATTGGCAAGAATAAAAGAGGGATGCAGAACAGAGAGAGGAGAAAAGAGGTGTGAAAGGGATACTCTGGGCCTAAGGAATCTTATCCCCTATATAAAGGATAGGGGATAGGATGTCTGATCACAGGGGACCCCCGCAATCTCTCATACAGCACCCACCTGTGTGAGCTGCACGCCAGCGCTGGAGGCTCTGAGTCTGAAGCCTCACGACTACGGGGCCGGAGTATCATGATGTCACGCCCCTCCCCCTCAATGCAAGTCTATGGGAGGGGGCGTGACGGCCCCGTAGTCATGAGGCTTCAGACTCAGAGCCTCCAGCGCTGGCGTGCAGCTCACACAGGTGGGTGCTGTATGAGAGATTTCGGGGGTCCCCTGTGATCAGACATCCTTTGGATAGGGGATAAGATGGAGTAACCCTTTAAGGTTCAGGGAGAAGAGGATAAAAAAAGAGAAACAGGGAACAGAGAAAAGAGGACATGGATTTATAGACGAGAGAATAGAAAAGATTGAGGAGCAGCAAGAAGAGGGGAGAAAAAGAGAGAGGGGTGAAGAGAATCGAGAGAGGTGAAGGATGAGGAACAGAAGTGGAAGGGAGAGAGGGAAGAAGGGAAAGGTGAGAGAAGGAGGAGAATAGAGAGTAGAATAAGAGGAAAGGGAAAGAAAAGGATGGGAATGAACGGGACAAGAGTAAGAGGTTAGGAGAGAGAAGCCGTATAAAGTCCAATACCTTTACCATATGAAGCAGTTCCTGCAGTCAGCACTGATTTGTATTCTGACAGCATCTATTACATTGGCCGCCTCGGCCTCCCCATGGAGCATTTAGCTGTGAGTAGTTGGCTGAGCTCAAATATTAAACTTTATTGAGCCAGTAATAATATACAGACATTACAATCTGTACTTAGTTGATAGTGAAATAACATTGTATATTTGTGTAGAATCTACGCTTTGAGGATTTAGAAACGCTACTGAACTGGTGTGAGAAAACAAAGCATTGTAGGGCGCGATCGGGGGAAAAGACTAAACTAAGGAGGAGATTAGTGCTGCGGAAATGTCTAAGCATTAATAGGAAAACCCCAGATTGTAGAATAATAGGAAGACAGAAAATTCTACAACAGAGATTTTTATATAAAGTTAAAAGTGCTTGCATAAGAATCGAGTTGTTTTCCTGATATGACTGCTTTAGTAAATACTTGTGTTTTCCATTAAAGGGGTTCTCCACCATAAGGTGATTTTAGTACGTACCTGGCAGACAGTAATCGACATGATTAGGAAGGATCTGCGCTTGTCTTGGGGCTAAATGGCTATGTTGTGAGATTACCATAACATTTGTGAACTTTTTGTAAACTGGTATTTCCTGTTTGAGTTTCCTCCTTTTGCCTACAAATCCCAGAATTCAATTTTCCTCCCTCCCACACATCAGCCACCCCACCCATTGAAACATAAATGAGCTGCATTGATTCAAAAGACCTGTGGTTTTCAATCAGGGTGCCTGCCGCCATTGCATTAGTTGCAGATTGATCTCTCTCCCACCAAGCGATCGATCCACCCATTGAAGCAGACAGGCTCCCTGTCATCAGCTGACTAGTGAGTCAGGTCTCGGCCGCATTGCAACCTGGGAAAAATCAGAGACAGCAGTCATTTTGTATGCTGGTAAAAATAAATATTGGGGTGAAAATCACATAAGAATTGTGAGAAAACCATCACACACAGGTACAGACACTATATTATGAACTACACTAACTTTACAGCCCCTGTAGCATAGTCAAATAAACAAAAATTCCTGGAATACCCCTTTAACCCCTTAAGGACTCAGCCCATTTTGGCCTTAAGGACTCAGACAATTTAATTTTTACGTTTTCATTTTTTCCTCCTCGCCTTCTAAAAATCATAACTCTCTTATATTTTCATCCACAGACTAGTATGAGGGCTTGTTTTTTGCGCGACCAGTTGTCCTTTGTAATGACATCACTCATTATATCATAACATGTATGGCGCAACCAAAAAACACTATTTTTGTGGGGAAATTAAAACAAAAAACGCAATTTTGCTAATTTTGGAAGGTTTTGATTTCACGCCGTACAATTTATGGTAAAAATGACATGTGTTCTTTATTCTGAGGGTCAATACGATTAAAATGATACCCATTATTATATACTTTTATATTATTGTTGCACTTAAAAAAAATCACAAACTTTTTAACCAAATTAGTACGTTTATAATCCCTTTATTTTGATGACCTCTAACTTTTTTATTTTTCCGTATAAGTGGCGGTATGGGGGCTCATTTTTTGCGCCATGATCTGTACTTTTTTTTGATACCACATTTGCATATAAAAAACTTTTAATACATTTTTTATATATTTTTTTTAATAAAATGTATTAAAAAAGTAGGAATTTTGCCGGGATCTGTATTGATCCCGGCACCTGAGGGGTTAATGGCGGACGCCCGCGAGATCGCGGGTGCCGGCCATTGCCGGGTCCCTCGCTCCGATGCCCGCGGTTATGCACAGGACGTAAATGTACGTCCTGGTGTGTTAAGTACCACCGCACCAGGACGTACATTTACGTCCTGCGTCCTTAAGGGGTTAAATAGAACTATGCATTATGTTATTTCTGTGTTCCTTTTTTTCTTAGATGCTACATCATTCTGTATAACAAACAATAGGCCACACAATACCAAAAACTGATAATCAATGAACTTTATTAAACATATGTTAAAAATGTACAGACAATATTAAAAATGGATGTTAGGCACAGCAGAAATCGGAATAGAAAAATGAGGGGTATACTCAAAATAATATCCATATGCAGTCAGGGAACACAGATGTAAAGAGTAGATAAAATAATGCATATCATAAATGACTAGCTGCAGGTATGCAAGCTCAATGTGAAAACACTATTAAAGGGGTACTCCAGTGGAAATCAACTGGTGCCAGAAAGTTAAACCGATTTGTAAATTACTTTTACTATTAAAAAAAATCTTAATCCTTCCAGTACTTATTAGCTGCTGAAATCTACAGAGGAAATGATTTTCTTTTTGGAACACAGTGCTCTCTGATGACATCACGAGCATAGTGCTCTCTGCTGACATCTCTGTCCATTTTAAGAACTGTCCAGGGTAGGAGAAAATTCCCATAGCAAACATATGCTGCTCTGGACAGTTCTTAAAATGGACAGAGATGTCAGCAGAGAGCACTGTGCTCATGATGTCAGCAGAGAGCTCTGTGTTCCAAAAAGAAAAGAAATTCCTCTGTAGTATTCAGCAGCTAATAAGTACTGGAAGGATTTAGATTTTGTAATAGAAGTAATTTACAAACCTGTTTAACTTTCTGGCACCAGTTGATTTAAAAAAAAAAAAAAAACCTTTAATCAAATAGGATTGAAATAAGAGAAACAAAAGTATATAGCAAACTGTGCACCCTGTAGAGAGATACCTCACCTCACACCACGAACGCGCGTTTTCACCCTTGGCTTTGTCAGGGGGCGTGTGACACGCCCCCTGACGAAGCCAAGGGCGAAAACGCGCGTTGGGGGTGTGAGGTGAGGTATCTCTCTACAGGGTGCACAGTTTTCCTTTTGGTGACCATCATTCTGTATCACATCCATGTCAGCATTTGCCAAATGTGACAACGATAAGGGTAGCAACCTAGAGGTTCCCTGACACAGATGGTAGTTCCCTGACGGCAGTGTGAAAGGGACCTTAGTAGTTATTTGTTGTTAGTATTACACAGAATCCTGCAGTAATGGACTGAGGTTCTTATCTATACAGAACACATCATCAATAAAATCTCATAGATTTTTGGGTATTTAAACATAAGAATTAGATTTCAGTAGCAAGTTATTGGCTTCAAAGTCAGCTCCAAATGGGACCATTATTGTGTGGAAGTCTTGGCCAACCAGACCCTGGTTTCCCCTGGTATCCAGTAGTGATAAGCGGCAGGGGCCATATTCAAATTCGCGATATTTTGAGAATATATTGACCATTATTCGTTCTATGTTCGTGAAATTCACATATTTGTTATGTTCAATATTCACATGGAAAATTTGCATAAACATTTGCATAAACATTTGCATGTGAAAAAAGAACACACAAAAAAAAACTGAATATTCGTCATTCGAATATTCGCAAAGTGACGATATTCGCGATAAAAAGTTGAATTGTGAATATTCGTGCCCAACACTAATGTCCAGCTGGACCAGCCCAACCTGCCTCTACATTCTTCTGATCCAGTTTATCCATCATACAGACCAACGCCTCTAGGAGGATGAGTTTATGCTTCAGTGTTTTCCGTCCTGATCTGGGTCTTAACCCCAATGACCTCTGCTTTTATCACATTTCACTATCCTTGTAATCTACATACCTGCCTATAATCAGTACTTTCCTACAATGTTAGTGATATGCTACTTAGGTTCTTTCTTCTCAATCACTGTCGTCATATTCAAAAACACAATAAACCATAATCAACACATGTACAAAGACAGAGGATACAGCCCTTGTCTTACTGAAAGTGGCTTAGTAGTCTGCCTGAGGCTGACTGAAGAAAATGATCAGGTCTTCAAAGCTTTTTTTTAGAAGGTTAGAAGAAAAAAGAGACAAAAAGTGCACACCTGATACTGATCTAAAGATCTTACCATAACAACCACCCAACGACTACTATCAAACCAGAGGACAATGCGAAAATTGAAGGTCTCATTCGCCTTTTATACCATCGTGGGAACTAATGATTAGAAACACCCACAGAATGGAGGAAAACTCTTGTCACAGACACCATAGCAATGGACCTGGCAATATAAAACGTACCTAGCAAACCTTCTCGCATTGATGTGCCATCCTGGATGAGCTGCACTATCTGAGCCACTTGTGTGGATTGTAGACTCCGTCTCATGCTACCACTAGAGTGAAAGCACCGCCAGCATTCAAAAGTGACCAAAACATCAGCCAGGAAGCATAGGAACTGAGAAGTGGTCTGTGGTCACCACCTGCAGAACCACTCCTTTATTGGGGGTGTCTTGCTAATTGCCTATAATTTACACCTGTTTTCTGTTCCATTTGCACAACAGCATGTGAAATTGATTGTCAATCAGTGTTCTTCCTGAGTGGACAGTGGGATTTCACAGAAGTGTCATTGACTTGGAGTTACATTGTGTTGTTTAGGTGTTCCCTTTATTATTTTGAGCAGTGTAGAATTTGATACAGTATCTTATAGGAAGCAAAACAGAGACACATGAAACTGTAGAAACGGAATCCGGGAATCATGGATTAGTATATACTGGACATACCAATGTGATTACATGATGGGGGAGCAATATGGTGAGAACTATAGGAGGCGTACTTAATGGTAAGAAAAAGGAAAGGCTCCATTCACTCAAGGGGGAGAGCTCACCTCCTCTTTACTCCTGATTGACATGCATGGCGAGTGCCACTTAGATACTTTGACCTTAGGTTGTAATAGTCATCTCAAGTTCCCATTGGAGGCAAGTGGAAATACAGTGGTCCCTCAACATACGATGGTAATCCGTTCCAAATGGACCATCGTTTGTTGAAACCATCGTATGTTGAGGGATCCGTGCAATATACAGTATAGGACAATGTACAACCTGCGGACAATAGGACAATGTACAACCTGCGGACCTCCAGATGTAGCAAAACTACAACACCCAGCATGCCCGGACAGCCAACGGCTGTCCGGGCATGCTGGGAGTTGTAGTTTTGCAACATCTGGAGGTCCGCAGGTTGAAGACCACTGGTATTGGATTGGATATTGGAGGTTATACTCGCGTGTCCTCGCCGCTCCGGACCGTCACCGCTCGTCACCGCTCGTCACCGCTGCCCTGGATGTCGCCTTCCATCGCTGTCGCCGCATCCCCGGGGTGTCCCCAACACTTTGGCAAGGCCTCTGCTTCCCCGGCATCCTCGCTTTCCATCGCCGCCATCACGTCTCTACGCACGCCGCTCCTATTGGATGACGGGACGACGCGACGTGATGATGACGATGGAGAGCGTCGACGATGCAGGGGATCCTGAAGAGGATGCGCCGGAGCCCCGTAAACGGCTATGCGGTGGCAGCTGAAGCAGTATGCGCTGCCGGATAGCCGTTTATGCAATGGCCCCGACATACAAAAGCATCGTATGTTGATGCTGCCTTCAACATGCGATGGCCTCTGAGAGGCCATCGTATGTTGAAATGATCGTATGTCGGGGTCATCGTAGGTCAGGGGGTCACTGTAAGTAGTAAATGTGGCAACCAAAGTGATGCCAACGGCACTGCTATTTGCCTCTTAAGTGAGCAGTGTTTTCTGTAAATTTACTCTCCAAACTCAACAGAAAGCAATTTATGAACAACATGTATGTACAATAAATTATAATTATGTAAAAATTTAAATGTGTTGATATTTTAGGGGTATTACTGTATCAGAAAAATGTAATTAAATAAGCAATGTGTTGAGCAATGCCACAGACAGAGGAACAGACAGGGAATGAATACAACTGCTTTTCAAGACTTGCTGTGTTGAGAGATAGTTTGCCGTGTAGTCCAATGTTTTGCAGCAGCTCTGGGCAGGGAACTGACAAGGTTGATCCGGGAGGAGAATGAGCAGGACAGGAGGTCAGTGATTGCTTTCTGGGAATTGTAGTACTGAGCAAATGCTTAACCAGGAAGCACAACAATTATCTGACATAAGAAAGGAAGAGATACACAGCAACAAATAGATTTTTGGTGATTTCAGAACTGGGGCAGACGGGTAAGTAATGCTATATGCTTCTGAAGCGTTCTCATCCACCTAATGTCGGAGTACCCAACATTATATTCCATGTAAAACTGTGTTTTGTCTAGAGCAAATCCTGAGGGGTTGGAACATGACTCAAAGAACACCAAAGAGGGAATCCTTGTGTTAAGCCCCGCCCCTGCAGAACTTGCCCAAAACATCACATAGTGTATTAATTTGACTAGGAGTGTTCCAAATAGAAATTGTATGAAAATGTTTTTGTTTTGTGTTTATTTTATTGTCTGTCTTCATTGTAAAGAGTAGTGAACTATCACAAATTACTGTCTCATTGAACACTACAGGTGGTAAATATCTTCACAAAAGTTTTTTTTTTCCCCCCAATCCTTTGGTTCATATTTTGACCTTTCTACTGATCGGATAATCCAGGTGTCTTCTTGGAAGTTGATAGACATTTTAGTTTTTTCCTAGTAGGTTTTCGTTGCAGGTGTGCTCAGGAGCCTGAAACAGAATACATAGAAATGTATAGTATGGTATTAGAAAACAAAGGGATGTCCAGCGCAAATGGATGCAGAATGATGCTCTTTATTGCGATAAAACTTCAGTACATGCAGGACATGAACACAGGTGACGCGTTTCGGCCGTGCTGTCGGGCCTCAATCTTACGGTCATACATTTGGTATGACTAAGGCCCGACGCCAGGGCCGAAACGCGTCACCTGCGTCCATGTCCTGCATGTACTGAAGTTTTATCGCAATAAAGAGCATCGTTCTGCATCCATTTGCGCTGGACATCCCTTTGTTTTCTAGTTACATATCCAGGCGCTGCCCACGCTAGTCCGAGCGCTACGGGCTTGGGAAGAGAGCTGGACATCACTCTATACCAGTTGTAGTATGGTATGTATTACGTGACCAGGACAGACTATGGAAGACTATGGGGCCATCTTGGTATCATCATCAAGTTTTCACCATTGGTCGGAGTCTGAACACTCAGACTCCGACCAATAACAACATGTTGCTAGGACTTTTAAACTATCTGTAGTAGGAATTCCCTCCCATAGGCGCCAATGCCATGGTGTCTGCATCCACTCACACAGCACAGGTGCTATTGGGAAATTGGATAAATCAGCCAACCACTCTCATAGCATAGACCCCAGTACTGAACTGTCTCGATCATTTATCTACTCAAACAGTACTGATGGTTTGGGTAAATTGGCTAAATTGGCCATCCACTCTTATAGCATTAACCCCAGAACTAAAATGACCGTATCAACCATCTACATGCGAAGCATAGATTTCATTGCTAAACTGGCTGGATAAAAAAATTCACACTCACATAACATAAACTCTGTTGTTAAACTGGCTATGTCAACAATCCACTTACACAGTATAGACTGTAAAGCTAAACCGGCAGCATCACCGATCCACTCACACAACATGGACTCCAGTGCTTAAAGGGGTACTGTAAATTACTTCAATTTAGAAATCTTAATCCTTCCAGTACTTTTTAGGGCCTATATACTCCAGAGGAAATGCTTTACTTTTTAGATTTCTCTGATGTCATGACCACAGTGCTCTCTGCTGACCTCTGTTGTCAATTTTAGGAACTGTCCAGAGCAGCATATGTTTGCTATGAGGATTTTCTCCTGCTCTGGACAGTTCTTAAAATGGACAGCAGAGGTCAGCAGAGAGCACTGTTGTCATGATGTCAGAGAAATCTAAAAAGATAAGAATTTCTACTGTAGTATACAGCCCCTAAAATGTACTGGAATGATTAAGATTTTTTAATAGAAGTAATTTACAAATCTTTCAGGCACCAGTTGATTTAAAAAAAAAAAGTTTTCAACGGGAGTACCCCTTTAACTGGCTGTATGAACAATTTACTTGTACAGCATTGACTTCAAAGCTAAACTGGCTGTATCAAAAATCCAATCACGTAGTGACTGAAATACTTAAAGGGGTACTCCGCTGCTCAGTGTTTGTAACAAACTGTGCCGAACGCTGGAGCCAGAAGCTTGTGATGTCATAGGCCTGCTCCCTCATGATGGCACGCCCCGCCCCCTCAATGCAAGTCTATGCACCTGTCACGCCCCCTCCCATAGACTTGCATCGAGAGGGCGGGGCAATGACGTGACAAGCTCCCGACACCGACTCCAGTGTTTGGAACAGTTTTTTCCAAATGCTGAGCAGCGGAGTACCCCTTTAAAGTCAATGGAACTTTCATTGCTGGATCATTTTGAGCAGAGTAAGTAAGCGGAATTAATTGAGTAAATTCTCCAATTCCTCAGTGTGAACATACCCTAATGTTAAACTGGAGACATCAATCCACTCCAGACAGAATAGACTCCAGTGCTAAAGTGGCTGTATGAACAATGTACTCACATCTTGTCCATAGACAGTGTTTGGTATTGCAGGCAGCTCCATTGCCTTGAATAAAGTTGAGACGTAATACCCCATACACCCACATTTACAATTTAAAGGGGTATTCCAGGAAAAAAAAAAAAATTTTATATATCAACTGGCTCCAGAAAATTTAACATATTTGTAAATTACTTCTATAAAAAAAAATCTTAATCCTTCCAATAATTATCAGCTACTGATGTTGAGTTGTTCTTTTCTGCCTGACAACAGTGCTCTCTGCTGAAATCTTTGCTTGTCTCGGGAACTGCACAGAGTAGAAGAGGTTTGCTATGGGGATTTGCTTCTACTCTGGACAGTTCCCGAGACAGGTGTCATCAGAGAGAACTTAGACAGAAAAGAACTCAACTTCAGCAGCTCATAAGTACTGAAAGGATTAAGATTTTTTAATAGAAGTAATATACAAATCTGTTTAACTTTTCAGAGCCAGTTGATATATATACATATATATATATATATATATATATATATATATATATATATATTTCCTGGCTAACCCCTTTAACGCTGTTTCTAAAAGAAAAGACAATTTCTACTCTCAGAATAAGGGGTATATTATACTTGGCCCTGACCTTACACATTTTAAGAGTACTTATAGACCTGGAAAATTCTGGACTACGATTAGATTGTGATATCACAGATGTGAGCTCCAAGACATCCTTGTTCACGGCCATTATGAGTTCAAGATGTCTACTTGACGTCTCTAATATGCATTACAATATACAAAACCATATATTCTATGTTATGTCTCAGAGAATTTCTCAATATCTGACATCTAATCTTCTTTACTTCGGATAAAACATCTGCGATTATTCACATCATCTGAACCGCTGCTATGGAAAACAAACAATGCCAGCAACAAAAATGGCCAAATCCTGAATGAAAAATAAAACAAAACTGTCCAAAAATATCAAAGCGCTCGCATATGTCTGGTCATAAACGTGGAATGTTTGCATGGTGAAAAAGAGAATATAAACTATAAAGGAAAAGATTTCGCGCACATGGTACAATGTATCAGAAGCCAAAAGGTATTTATCGGTATACAACCAAAATGTTTTATAAAAAATTTTTCAAAAACTTTTTTGCAGCTTGATGGCCTACAGGAGCCGGCAAGGTCCTATTTTATCACCAAATACAGTGTTACCTAACCAGGGTTCCTTCAGATGTTGCCAAACTAAAATTTCCAGCATGATGGAAATTGTAGATTCGCAACAGCTGGAGGCACCCTGGTTGGGAAACATTTACCATTTTTAGGTGTAATTATAACTTATCCTCATCAATTATCACTATTGCAAGGAGAACATAGACCAAGGAGATGGAGATTGTTGCAAGAGTCCCAGAAAAATTTAAGAAGAACTCGGGGGGAATTTTTGTTGCTTATATATTGCAGAATAGGCTATTATTAGGCATAGAGGTTCTTATGTATGCCTAGTTGTGTGTGTACCTGTTTTAGCTCATGTGGCAGGCATGAGTAAGGCTTGATGTTAAATGCAAATAAATCACTGAAATAGTTCTGTGATGCTTTCTACATTTCCCAATTATTCTCTGGCTAAGGGTGTGGTTAGACTTATGAGTGGGTTGAGGTCAGTTGACATTATGTGCAACTTTGATGTGTTTTCATATATTTAAACCATGCTGATTGGTGGGAATTTGACTGCTGGAACCCCCAACAATCTGTTGAACCAAGGTGACATTTTCCATGGGGCTTACAAACATTACCAAGCTCAGCATTCGGCAGTTATCAGAAGCCACATAGAGAATGAATGGAACGCTGAGTGGAATGAGAATGAGTGGAACACATGTCCACTTTACTCCATTCCTGCCTGGCTGAAATTTCCTTCCATGGATTAGTGGGGGTCCCAGCAGTTGGACCCCCCCCATTGATTAGCTTGTTATCCCCTATAATTTGGATAGTAAATAACATGAAGATCTGTTTCTGCATCTTGTGAAATGTTGGTCAGGGATAGCAATATTTCCCCAAGCTACCTGTCATATCTACCAACCAGGTTTCAGGAGACACATATCTAATTCAGGGGAAGTTGAATGACATATGAGAAATCCGGGATAATGTGAAATCCATTGCAGACCATAGCTGCTAAAAAAAAATCTTTGGCAAAGTCCGTTTTCAGGACTTATGGAATGAAAGGCAGATTGGTAGTGGGGTCTTTCTTTTCTTTCCTGGTCAGTACAAGTTCCCATTGTGGCCCTATATCAGCACAGGTGCTGAAGACAGCTTGGATAACTTTTTATTGTTGGGTGGCTGGTAGGAGGCCACCTGTATAGATTTATACAGGTGGCTTGGACAAGCCAGTGCCTGAATCTGTCTAATCTGTCTACAATTATTATAATTGAAATCAATACTTTAGTAGCTCACCACTTCTTGAGCCTGTTGTGGGCTGCAGTAGCCAAGCTGCAGAAGGAGGGGGATAGCAGCAGCCTGAACCAATGAAGAGACTGTAGGTGTGCATCCCACTTCTACAATGAAGTCTAGATTTTTTCCCTGCATGTAAGGAACAACCGATGAAAAAACTTAAAGAGGTACTCTACCCCTAGACATCTTATCCCCTATCCAAAGGATATGGGATAAGATGTCTAATCGCGGGGATCCCGCCTCTGGGGACCCTGTGATCTCCCTGCTGCACCTGGAGTTCTTTTAGAGCGTCGGGTGCAGCGCCAGAGGCTCCTGATGTCATGAAGATGCCCCCTCAATGCAATTCTATGGGAGGGGGCGTGACGGCCGTCACGCCCCCTCCCATAGACTTGCATTGAGGGGACGTGTCCGTAACATCACAAGCGGGGCATGACCGAGACATCACGAGCCTCTGCCCAACATCGCCAGTCATCCGGCACAGAACAAAGTTTGCTCCGTGTCCGGATGTCTGGAGTGCCGCAGCCGAGATAGCGGGGGTTCCCAGCGCCGGGACTCCTACGATCAGTCATCTTATCCCCTATCCTTTGCATAGGCGATAAGATGTCTAGAGGCGGAGTACCCCTTTAAAGTGAGGTAAGCGTTGCCTATAGTTATAGACATCCATAGATGTTTTGGTATAGACGCTCCAAAGTCTCCAAAGTAGACAACCGTTTTAGGCATACAAAAGTAATAGAAATCATATGCAGCGGCTCTAGGGTAGTACGTACCCCCTTTATATGTTAATGCACTCTTTGATGCATAGTACAAAGATGTTTTACTATTGTCTGACATCACAGTGTTTATTGTTACAGTAACCGGTTCAGATGTCGGTGGATCAAAGTCAATGGCGCATGCCACAATCTCTTTCTACTCCAATTATAGACTTTGAAGAGTGATCTGTTTGAAAGAGGAGGCCAGGCCATGGGGCGCATTGATACTGTCAGGGCGGATTACCTGTCAGATTCATCACTCCAGAGTCGCAGTTGCCATTTCCAATCACGGTAAACACGGGGCGCGATCTGCCGGCTCTGGACAATCACTCATTAATCATAGACGTTGACAATTTATAAATCGTAGTAACCAGGATGCTGATGAAATGCAGGGGAGTTACATAAAGCTGCTCGATTTTGAAGATATACGGCTCATTAGGGTTTTTTCGCTCAGTGTTGCTGACTTCTTCATCTACTGTATGTCTTGTAGGAGAAAATAGCTTCCAGACGTCTACTGTTTAACCGTCTGCTGTCTAACATAGAAGGGAAAATTGCAAATCTTTGTTCGGCACTTCATATAGTGTAGACCAAAGTGCTCAAAACTCGATTACGGTTGGTAAGACCCCCATCAATGTTACATACAGTTGGCTCAAAGAGTTGGCCATATAAGAGCTATAGATCCGACCAAGCCAGTGACTTCCTTAAAGGGGTACCACGCTGCTCAGCGTTTCGAGCAAACTGTTCCGAATGCTGGAGCCGGCGCCGGGAGCTCGTGATGTCATAGCCCCGCCCCCTCAATGCAAGTCTATGGGAGGGGGTATGACTGCCGTCATGCCCCCTCCCACAGACTTGCATTGAGGGGGCGGGGCATGAAGTAATGAGGTGGCGGGTCTATAACGTCACGAGCTCCCGGCGCCGGCTCCAGCGTTTGGAACAAACGCTGAGCAGCGGAGTACCCCTTTAAGTATCAAAAGAGTAACGTGTGTGCATGGCCATCTCTCCACCTCGTATCGTCTGGGTAAGATCACCAAATGGCCATCAAAGAGGGTTAATGGTATAGGCCTCAAGGCACATGCTCTATGTGCCCCATCTATGTAATCCTGCATATGGTTGCCTTTTGTCCCCTTGAAAAAGAAGGACCCTTCTCCACAGGCCCTATGATGTCAGCAAACAAAGGTATGGAGAATACACTAAAGGATAATGATAGAGTAATGTATGGAGTGGTGAGGCACAGTATCACTGGTAATACTTTTCATGTCCAAGAAACATAAGCAGTGATTCATCGATAATCACTGATTACTGTAAAGGAGCTGGGTCTCCAGTCTTTAACAGGAGTCCCTGCTCCTTTTTGTAGTTTGTGTGATACTCTACTCTAGAGGATACTTCATATAGAGCTCTGTACTTAGTCATGTGAATGTTAACTGAGCAGCCTGGCTTACAGTATATACCTCATGGTTCAGTACAGGAGCAGGGACTCTCGTCTTTTACAGGAGTCCCTACTCCTGTAGTGATTCACACAAAAAAAAAATTTTAAAATCAAATTGAGGCTGATCTGATTTTTTTCCCCAGAGTTTGTAACAAATTTCAATTGTTCCATATCGATTATGTCATCTCTAGTGGCTACACATGCAGATAGCACCCTCCACTAAAGTCTATAAGAGCTATAGATACAGCCAAACACATAAATGGCCATCTGACTGCATCTCAATTTTTAACATACAAAGGTATGGCTAATAAACCAAAGGGTAATAAGCCTAACTGTAAAAACCAGCAAACCACAAACGTGCTTCCTTTGAAGTCTTATTTTAGTATATTGCACAATTTTGTTATGTATCAAGTGCTTCTTTGCAGAATTCTTACCATAATGGTAAATATATGGAAGACTGTCACATGTGCGATGGGTAAAAGTTTGCATTTTGTTAAACCAGTCATGATCGGTGGCCCTGATTAAAACAGACACTGATGGCTCTTTTCATAGGGATACTGTATTCATTATTGATATGATTTTTTATTATACTGTTTATATGTCCATTATATGCCACTATCTAGGCACTCTCTAATATTCACAAGGCATTCATCAGTCTTTACCACAGACTCTTCTTGTAGCGTGTTGGACTTCCAATGGTCTTCAGAGCCAAAGCAATTTTTTGTGACATAAATTCCACTAGGTGAGAAAATTGTTCTACAGGAATATTGGCCCGTGTGGACAGTCGTCTCAAATTAGATAAGGGTCCTGACATAATCTCAACAGCCCAAAGAGGCTCTGTAGCCGAGGTTTCCAACCCAGTCCTCGAGGCCCACAAACAGTCCAGGATTTGAATTTTTCCCATTTCTATTCCAATGGAGCTGTTAGTGGACCTTGATGACTGGGTTGGGGATCTCTGTTCTATAGAATTACCATCTAGGAACTGTAAAGGATGGAGAAGCAAGGAAAACATTCCAGAAACAAATCCAAAACTATGCAACCCTTGTGGATGATGCATTGTCCTGCTGAAAGTGACTGTTACGGCTGAGGTGAAGTGGATCCGCTGTAACTGTGTGAATGATGATGTGGGCCGTACCAGGGAGCGGAGTATAAGTTGCCGCTGGTTTTCACCACAGCCCTCCGCAAAGCGGGATGGACTTGCTGCAGCAGGTGGCACCCAGGTCGCTACCCCTGATATCACTCGTCCTCACAGGCTGCCGAGGTGTAACAAGCACAGGAAGGATGAGAAAACTCGCAGTCAGGACAGGCGGGAGGTCTGGGCTGGTGGCACTGTAGCAAGGTCAGGTCATGTAGCAAGAGATCAGAAGGCAGGCGGCACAGGAGCAAGGTCGGGAAACATAGCAAAGGTCAGATACATGGCAAGGCAAGACATAAATGAATGCTTTCTCTGAGGCAATGATGGCACAAAGATACGGTAAGGCAATAAAGGAAGTGCTGGCACTTCACTAATTAGCATGAACCAATTTACAGCGTACTGGAGAGCCAGCGCGCCAGCATACAGGAGAAGCAGAAGCAAGACAGAGTGAGTTACGGGCCGGCGGACACCTGCAACCGCATCCTGAGGTGCGGAAGGCGGCGCCGCTGGCACCGGGGAGTGGTACAGGGGTGCGCCCTAACTGTGACCTTCTGCTACGGTGAAAACAGCAACCATGAATGGATGAACTTGATCTGCCACAATCTATAAGCCTTACCATCCAAACATCAATCCATGGGTATCAGAGAGCCCTGTTATGAACCGCAGCTGCATGGTGGGCTACCATGAGATGGATTGCCTTTGGGTGGAACAGATCTGGTTTTTCATAGTACTTTATCATAGTGTTGCACTTGTTTAAGGTGTACCATGTAACAAATCAATCATTTAGATGGAAACCCCATCGAACTGGAAAGTCTCTTTCAACAAACCTACTTTCTCGACTTTGTTCCAAATCATGTGTCAAGTAGAAGATTTAGATTTATTTCCAAAGCGTATCTTAAATGTCCACTTCCCAATTAGATTGACACATACCATAAACATCTGTGCGCCAAATGCATGTGCTCATAGTCTGGTCCTTTGTGCAGCAAACAATAAAACGAATCTATAATACACACACATCCATGGAATTGTCTTTCTGTGTGTCCTCAAAGTGGAAAGAATTGTCCCTTCTGGGCATCTGGAATATGGGAGTTCGAGACACTGGTCTAGATTAGTGAAGCTGGAAGTGATTAATAGCCGGATTGAGGATGAATGTTCCACTTTTTTATAATTCTAAAACAAAAAAAAACATAAAAGGTTGCTTTTCATTTTATTTAAGCCGTCATGTAAACTTACTGAAACAGATACACTTCTGCTCTGCTACATCTGTGTTGGCCCTCTGATACGGTAGATGCTTGTTTAAAAGAGTACCTGTCATCAAATCATATTTTCTAAACTAACTCAGATTATATTCCCTAACTACTCCTAACACCCCTCCTGCCCTTGAAAAAAAAATTCCGAACTATAAAAAGCTGTGTATCATAACTTTCCCCTTGCTCACTTTTTATAAGCTCTCGGCAGGAGAAAGTGGGTGTTCCCCAGAAGATGCAACATCATTGAAGTCTGCGAGAGCCGTGCCTTGCCATTAGTGTTGCTCATGAATATTCGCAATGCAAATTTTATTCGCGAATATCGCATATTCGTGAATTCGCCAATATAGCACTATATATTCGTATATGGCATATGCGAAAATAAAATGCGAATATGCGAATTTAGCGAATATATGTCGAATATTCGTCCATATATTTGCAAAATATCGCGAATTCGAATATGGCCTATGCCACTCAACACTAGAAACGATAGGTACGCTTTAGGAAAGTTGGTCAATCTATTGTTGGCCATGATCAACATGAGCTTTTTCTGAAGTGTACGAGTCATTTCAGGTGGCTTTTCAGGATAAGACATTGGACAAAGCTAAGCTGATAATCAGAATAGAATACGGTCTCACGGCCTTTTGGCTTAGATGAAGTGTAGTATCTGTTCTTATCAGGTAGTCCACTGGTAGGAATGGATGTATACATGGAGGGAGCAGCTTGACGGCTGCCCCGATGTGACCGGCTTCCTCCAGGTCTCGCCATGAGGTTGGGGGTGTAAAGCTGAGGTACTTTTGTGCCTCGGGGAGTGGTGACCCTGAGGTGCTGAAACTCACTGGGTGTTATAGCTCACTGAGTGAACGCACTGCACCATATACTCATCACCTTTGGCACTCACCCTTGGTATCCCGGCCTTCTGGCTAGGATCCGGGAAATTTTTATTGATCAGGCAGTATATCTGCACTCATTCACTTATTTTTAATTTATTTTTGTATGTCACTGTGCCACTTTGCGTGTTTTGTTTGTACACAGGATTGTCAGGATGCGGTAGCCCTTCTGGTTCTCCCTCCTGGCGGTCTAGGGGAGGTGTGTGTGGCCATTTGGTTCCTCACCTCCCTGCAACCCCCGGGCATCTTGGCTTCAGTCAAGAGGCCATCAGTATACGGCTCCTTGGCTGATACCTTGGTTAACGCCTAGGTTGAAGTCAGGTGCATTTAGGGCCCCTTAGTAGCTTTGGCAAAAAGGGACATCGAACCTGGATCCTTGCAGGTGCCTTTTGGCCTGGAGGTGAAGGGTAGGTAGGTTTGTTGGGGGCCTCTCTCCTGTTGGAGAAGGGCTTAGAGATAGACCGCATCCTTTGTGCATGTTTTTTTAGTGTGACATGTTTACACTTTTTCTTGCACTTTGGGTGATAGAGAGCTCTTTCCTCAGCTCTAAAAAAAATGTTTTTTTTAAAGAATACAGTCTCAGAGGAGAGGGAGGAAGAGGGAAGAAGCTCGATAACAGGAGAAAGAAGCATTTTTGTCTAATCTCTGACATCTCTGTTCATTTTAAGAACTGTCCAGAGCAGCATATGTTTGTTTTGGGATTTTCTCCTTTGGACAGTTCCTAAAATGGACAGAGATGTCAGCAGAGAGCACTGTGTTCAGCAGCTAATAAGTAGTGGAAGAATTAAGATTTTTTAATAGAAGTAATTTACAAATCTGTTTAACTTTCTTGCACCAGTTGATTAAAAAAAAAGTTAAAAAAAAGTTGTCCACTGGAGTACCCTTTTTAAGTGTCGGCTCTACCTGTGATGTGTTTTATCAAGAAGTTCAATAACATTTGAAAAATCTACGAATCTTGGAGCTGAAAGTCTTTCTGTATTGCTTTTCTACATGCTCTTAGATCTAAGAGTGTCTTCACATACTTCTTATCTACAGAAATGGACAGTGACTTTGGCAGAAGTGCTGGACTCTCTATTAGTTTGACAGCATTTACAGCCTACGCTGCACAGAACTCAGCAAGTCATCCCTTCCTGTGGCCGTATATCTTAAAGGGGTACTCCGATGGAAAACATTTTTTTTTAAATCAACTGGTGCCAGAAAGTTAAACAGATTTGTAAATGACTTCTATTAAACATATCTTTACCCTTCCAGTACAGAGAAAATTATTTTCTTTTTGAAATTCTTTTTTGTCTTGTCCACAGTGCTCTCTGCTGACACCTCTGTCCGTGTCAGGAACTGTACAGAGCAAAAGAAGTTTGCTATGAGGATTTTCTCCTGCTCTGGACAGTTCCTGATACGGGCATCAGGTGTCAGCAAAGAGCACTGTGGACAAGACAAAAAAGAATTTAAAAAAGAAAATAATTTTCTCTGTAGCATACATCTGCTTAAAAGTACTGGAAGGGTAAAGATTTTTTAATAGAAACAATTTACAAATCTGTTTAACTTTCTGGCACCAGTTGATAAAAAAAAAATATATATATATGTTTTCCACCTGAGTACCCCTTTAAGGGAATGTTCACACTGAGGAATTGGAGAGGAATTTCCAGGAGTAATTCTGCTCGCTTTTTTCTCTCCAATTCATTCAGCAGTGAAAATCCCCATAGAGCTGTGCAGAATTTCTGCCCCTCAGTTCACACTGAGGAATTTCCTCCAGCAGAATTCTGACGAGGAAGTCTGTTCCGCTTGAAGAAAGAACATGTCCTTTCTTTCAGGCGGAATCAGCGTCAAAGGCTAGGTTCAGACTACGGAATCTCCGGGCAGAAAATTTCCGCCCGGAGATTCTGAGTTCTGCCTGCGCCGACTGAATAAGTTGGCGCTAGGACTGCAATGTGTTCCGCGAGGAATTCCGCCTGAAGAAAGAGCACCGCCTTTCTTCAGGCCAAATTTTCTAAGCGGATTTACTAAGCGGATTTTCCGCTTCACAAATTCCGAAGTGTGAATTTGTGAACGGAAAACCATTCACTACACTAGACATTTTAGCAAGCGGAATTTATGACGGAAATTTTACCACTGAATTTCTGTCGGAAATTCCGTAGTCTGAACCTAGCCTTACTCCAATAGAGATCAATGTTAATTTTTTTTTCCAGTCAGAATCATTTCCACGCGGAATTGGCGCAGAAATGGCGCGGAATTCGTGCGGAATAATATATATTATACTCTTCTCCTCCTCCGCTTGAAATTTTCTTTTCCACGTGTGGAATTCTGCTCCAATTCCGCGCCAATTCCGCACCAATTCCGCGCGAAATCTCTGTGAGTTATTGTGGAAAAGTAACAATATTTTGAGGCAGAAAATTTCTGCTTGATTTCCGCCCCAATTCCTCAGTGTGAACATACCCTTACGATCTACTGTGAAGCTACAACTATTTTATGATCTGCTTCGCAGTGACAATCTCTGGACCTTGACTCTCAAGCACTTTACTGTACTTTTGCAGCACTTTCTCAAGCACCTGACTGAGGCAAATTTATGGTAAAATGGTTGTCTTTCCACTTCCACATTATGCTTTCAACAGTGCTCACTGGGATATTTAGAAGCTTAGAAATGCATCTGTAGCCAACGCCATTGTTATGTTTTGCAGCAATTAGGTTGATAGGGTCTTGAGGTGGCTCTTTGCTTTTTACCATCATGAGATGTGACGTGGGTGATGCCTTGGCAATGAGACCTTTGTAGCCATCATTTGGGACTGTACAGCTGATAATAATTTCCACTGACAAGGGCCTGGGTTGCTTTTTAATTACTGATAGATTTCGACTGTTGTCTTGGCTTTCCATGCCCTTTTTCATTTCCCTTTCTTCATGTGTTCAACACTTTTTCCATGTATAATTTCACGTCATTTGACATAACTTATTTTCTGACCTTATTTGTTTTGGTTTCCGTGTATATGAAGATAACTTGAGTTGTTACCAACATCTGGTGAATATTTCATGTCAATGACAACTTTGGGAATATATTTAGGCTAAGTTTCCCCTCGGTTTTTTTTTTTGGGCAGTTTTTGGAAAAGTCAGAAGTGGATCCATAAGGGAGGAGAAGTATAAGTCCTTCCTTTATATGTCCTATTTCTTTTGAATACATTTCTGACTTTGGCTCAAAATCTGCAGTGGCCGTATTCCAAAAGTGGAAATGTAGCCTTAGTGAGAAAAATGATGACGTGTTCAATACTTTATTTACTCACTGTATATATAAATACACAATACAACTGCATAATATCAGAGTTAGGCTGGGTTCAAACCACGTTTTTCAACTACGGTTCCCGCATACGTTTCATTAGTGAAAACGTATGGAACAGTATACATAGGCAAAGCATTGCAAACCGTATGCACCCTCATGCATACGGTTGCGTACGGTTTGCTTGCAATACGGTTTTTAACAGTACTCCAAACCGTGTTCAACCACGGTTTTGACTCCAGTTTTAAAACCGTATTGCAACCGCATACTTTTTTTTTTAAACATGGACGTCAATGGGAAACGCACATGTATACGGTTCCATACGGCAAAACCGTATGCGTTTTTTCTTTGCACATGCGCATTTGCATACTAAAGTCTCCACCCAAGACCCCTCCCATTAAAAATGGACAGAATTTTCAAAAACGTATGTTTTTTTTAAAATAAAAACGGACGGAACAGTATGCACTTTTAAAAACATTATACAGTTTTAAAACGCATACGGTTTACTTTTTCCCATACTGTTCCATCCGTTTTTTTCCCTTACGGTTTTTGATAGAAAATGTATGCGGGAACCGTAGTTGAAAAACGTGGTGTGAACCCAGCCTTACAGGATTTGCATTCGGATCCAGACATGAGTTACGTCTGTTGAGCACCATTAGGACCTCCAGCCATCAGCCAACTTTTTTTGTAAAAGGGCTTTTAGACCCATATGACAAATTCCCAACCCATATGCAACAGATGATCATTAGTTCATAAAAGCCTTTCCTAGAAATTGTACAAATGGGGTGAGATAAGTGACTCTTTGCATTCACTGCATGCCACAGATTACAGATGATGACACATGGGATCAGACTTTCCGAAAATTCCAAATAAGTCGAAAAAAAATGTTTAATTTGTAACTTGTTAGAACTGACAATGTGACAAACAGCACCGGCGTGCAGTGTAAATATGGTGACGTTGCGTCTGAGCCGGGTGATGTTTTGAAATTTTGTAGAATGGCAAACGTCTGCAGATCATAGAATCCGTAAGTGACAAGGTAATAATGCCGTCTAATAAGAGGATAGAATCTATACTACATAGAAGCCCTTTGGCTGACTTTCAAAACTGTAGGGGGAGATCACTAGTATTATGTAGTAAAAGCCTGCATAGAATGGGCTATTGTCTGGATAACGTCAGAAACCAGAGGAAATCTATTCTGCAACACGAGTGCTACAAGCATGGTGTGGATGGAAATATGTTCTATGATAAGAATAAAGGAATAATTATATAGTGACTGAAGCCTATGGCAACCTATAAAACCAATCATTTTATTCCCACAAACTATCACTGTTTATGCTAGAATAGAATAGAGAATAGGCTACCATATATACTCGAGTATAAGCCGAGTTTTTCAGCACGATTTTTCCTGGGGCTTATACTCGAGTGAACGAAAAAAACGTTTCTGGCTTTAGCTGTGAGGGATGGTCACAGCCGTCCATCTCCGCCTGTCAATCCCTTCTCAGTGGTCTTCAACCTGCGGACCTCCAGATGTTTCAAAACTACAACTCCCAGCATGCCCGGACAGCCTATGGCTGTCCGGGCATGCTGGGAGTTGTATTTTTGCAACATCTGAAGGTCCGTAGGTTGAAAACCACTGAGAAGGGATTGACAGGCGGTGATGATGAAAGGGGGGGGGATGATGACGAGGGTGATAATGACGGGGTGATGATGACAGGGTGATGATGATTGGGTGATAATGACCGGGTGATGATGACAGGGTGATAATGACAGGGTGATGATGACCAGGGTGATAATGACGGGGTGATGATGACAGGGTGATGATGATTGGGTGATAAGGACATTGTGATGATGACCAGGGTGATAATGACGGGGTGATAATGACGAGGGTGATAATGATGGGAGTGATGATGAGGGGATGATGATGACAGGGGGATGATGACAGGGTGATGATGAAAGGGGTGTTAATGACGGGGGTCTGGATGATGACGGGGATCTGGATGATGACATGGGGGGATGATGTATTTCCCACCCCAGGCTTATAGTCGAGTCAATAACTTTTCCTGGGTTTTTGGGGTGAAATTAGGGGCCTCGGCTTATATTCGGGACGGCTTATACTCGAGTATATATGGTACGTAAGACCAAACTTATCACAGGACTGTAAACTTATCACAGGACCCTAGTTTAAAACTTAATATTTATTAGGCGCACAGTAAAAAAGAAATAAATCAAAAGCTCCTCAAGTTACAAAATGCACAAAAACAACATATATTGTAGTGTCACGACTAGGGATGAGCGAATCGAATCTGACGAATCCGTTACGAATTTCATGAAAAATTAGATTTGCAACGAAAGTGAATATCGCCACGATTCGATTGCGCAAATAGCTTCATTAAACTCCATTTAGTGCAGTCCAGGCTCCAGGGCATCTAAAATGGCGGATCCACATGTGAGGACATGGGGAAAGGAATCCTGGGAAGGCGGGAACAAGGGTCGGCGGGATGACCCTGAATCACATGCAGCCAGCCACCCCTGTGATGTCACAGCCCTATATAATTGGCAGCCATTTTGCGGCCAGTCACATCATTGTTCTATTGCAGAGACAGAGGGACAGAGAGCAGTGTGTGTTGCACAGAAAAGCTTTTTTACAGCAGTGATTCATCTCAAGCCCAAATCCAGCCTAGAAGCACTGATAGGGAAGGGAGTGAGGCTGAGAGAGAAAGTGCAATTTTGGGTGTAGTACACAGCAACTGTGTGCTGCAGCACTGGTGTGTACAACAACTGATAAGCTAATAGTAGCCAGCCAGTTAGGGTGAGCAGAGCACTAAAAGCCTTTTGTCCTCTATTAAGTGTAACCTGTGTGTACATCTAAGTGGTGTACCATTTTGTTCCTGTTAAAGTCTTAAGGGCCTAGATACTGTGAAAGGCCAGCAAAAAGTACACACCTGCTGGTGTTGTAGACAAATACTGTTTTAAGCATAGTGGAGCGCATTGTACTCCTCTCATATACGCTCTAAGTGTGTCAGGCAGAGAAGTGCCAGGACATGCACAGAGGAGTGGCAGAGGCCTAAATTCATCAGATGTAGGCAGGGGTCACAGCAGACTAGGGGCGAGTGGCAGCAGGAGTTGCAGCGAGAGGCCTGAGCTCCCGGTATCAGGTTGAGGAACCTGAGGAGGACATCAGTGACATACAGACATATCATCAGGAAAAAGAGGGTGGCAGATTGCCTGTGAGGCAGCAGTTGAGCCAGCAAGGTGGTAGCATGGCTGGGAGTCAGCATGGTGGCAGCAGTGGGAAGTCTGGAGCCAAACGTGCCTTGGGTAGACCACCTGCTTTGCGGCAGTCTACCTCCATGGGAGGTAGTGGAACTGGGGTCCCTGGAGTTGGCGGCAGTAGCAGTCAGTCAGTGCGGACTGTTGGGGGGAAAATCAGCCACTCTGTGGTGTGGCAATTTTTCATCAAGTATCCGGAGGATGTTAACATGGCCACATGCAATTTAAAAAAATATCTTGAATCTCACTCTGTTGCTGCTGCTACCTCCAGGCTTGGTGATTCTGCCACATTTTGGTCTCCTCATGCTGGTGCCACCTCAAGGCTGTGTCATTGTGCCACCATGTGGTCTCCTCATGCTTCTGGGACATTACCTAAAAAAATGTAAGATAATTTATTTAAACTCTTCAATTAAAATTTTCCAAAAAATCTTGAATCTTCTCTATTGTGAGGCCCTATGGTCTCGTCGGGCTGTTGCTACCTCCAGGCTGGGTCGTTCTGCCACTGTATGGTCTCCTCTTGCTGCTGCCAATTCCAGGCTGTGTCTGTCACGATGCCGGCTGGCAGGTAGTGGATCCTCTGTGCCAGAGAGGGATTGGCGTGGACCGTGCTAGTGGATCGGTTCTAAGTCACTACTGGTTTTCACCAGAGCCCGCCGCAAAGCGGGATGGTCTTGCTGCGGCGGTAGTGACCAGGTCGTATCCACTAGCAACGGCTCAACCTCTCTGACTGCTGAAGATAGGCGCGGTACAAGGGAGTAGACAGAAGCAAGGTCGGACGTAGCAGAAGGTCGGGGCAGGCAGCAAGGATCGTAGTCGGGGGCAACGGCAGGAGGTCTGGAACACAGGCTAGGAACACACAAGGAAACGCTTTCACTGGCACAATGGCAACAAGATCCGGCGAGGGAGTGAAGGGGAAGTGAGGTATAAATAGGGAGTGCACAGGTGAACACACTAATTGGAACCACTGCGCCAATCAGCGGCGCAGTGGCCCTTTAAATCGCAGAGACCCGGCGCGCGCGCGCCCTAGGGAGCGGGGCCGCGCGCGCCGGGACAGGACAGACGGAGAGCGAGTCAGGTACGGGAGCCGGGATGCGCATCGCGAGCGGGCGCTACCCGCATCGCGAATCGCATCCCGGCTGGAGACGGTATCGCAGCGCACCGGGTCAGTGGAGCTGCCCGGAGCGCTGCGGTAGCGAGAGAGAAGCGAGCGCTCCGGGGAGGAGCGGGGACCCGGAGCGCTCGGCGTAACAGTACCCCCCCCCCTTGGGTCTCCCCCTCTTCTTAGAGCCTGAGAACCTGAGGAGCAGACTTTTGTCTAGGATGTTGTCCTCAGGTTCCCAGGATCTCTCTTCAGGTCCACAGCCCTCCCAATCCACCAAAAAGAACCTTTTTCCTCTGACCGTCTTGGAGGCCAGTATCTCTTTCACTGAGAAGACGTCAGAAGAACCGGAGACAGGAGTGGGAGAAACTAATTTGGGAGAGAAACGGTTGATGATGAGTGGTTTAAGAAGAGAGACATGAAAGGCATTAGGAATACGGAGAGAAGGAGGAAGAAGAAGTTTGTAAGAGACGGGATTAATTTGGCACAAGACTTTGAAAGGACCAAGATAGCGTGGACCCAGTTTGTAACTGGGGACACGAAAGCGGACATATTTAGCGGAGAGCCATACCTTGTCTCCGGGAGCAAAAATGGGGGGAGCTCTTCTTTTCTTATCGGCAAACTTTTTCATGCGAGATGAAGCCTGTAAAAGAGAATCTTGGGTCTCTTTCCATATGGTGGAAAGATCATGAGTCACTTCATCTACAGCGGGCAAACCAGAGGGCAAGGGAGTAGGGAGGGGGGAAGAGGGTGACGGCCGTACACCACGAAAAATGGGGATTTGGAGGAAGATTCAGAGACTCTAAAGTTATACGAGAATTCGGCCCATGGTAGAAGATCTGCCCAATCATCCTGGCGGGAGGAAACAAAATGTCGTAAATAATCACCCAAGACCTGGTTAATTCTTTCTACTTGTCCATTGGATTGAGGATGATATGCAGAAGAAAAGTTTAATTTAATCTTGAGTTGTTTACAGAGAGCCCTCCAGAATTTTGACACGAATTGGACGCCTCTATCCGAGACTATCTGTGTGGGCAACCCGTGAAGACGAAAAATGTGTACAAAAAATTGTTTAGCCAACTGAGGCGCTGAAGGAAGACCAGGAAGAGGGATGAAATGTGCCATCTTGATGAATCGATCAACGACCACCCAAACAACAGTGTTGCCACGGGATGGGGGTAGGTCTGTAATAAAATCCATACCAATCAGAGACCAAGGCTGTTCAGGGACAGGCAGAGGATGAAGAAAACCAGCGGGCTTCTGGCGAGGAGTCTTATCCCGGGCACAGACAGTGCAGGCTCGCACAAAGTCCACGACATCTGTCTCCAGAGTCGGCCACCAATAGAAGCGAGAGATGAGTTGCACAGATTTCTTGATGCCTGCATGACCTGCGAGATGGGAGGAGTGACCCCATTTGAGGATTCCGAGGCGTTGGCGTGGAGAGACGAAGGTCTTTCCTGGAGGAGTTTGCCTGATGGAGGCTGGAGAAGTGGAAATCAGGCAGTCAGGAGGAATGATGTGTTGCGGAGAGAGTTCAACTTCCGAGGCATCCGAGGAACGAGAGAGAGCATCGGCCCTAATGTTCTTATCGGCAGGCCGAAAGTGAATTTCAAAGTTAAATCGGGCAAAGAACAGAGACCACCTGGCCTGGCGAGGATTCAGCCGTTGGGCAGACTGGAGATAGGAGAGGTTCTTGTGATCGGTGTAAATAATAACTGGAAATCTTGATCCCTCCAGCAGATGCCTCCATTCCTCAAGTGCTAATTTAATGGCTAGAAGCTCTCGATCCCCGATGGAGTAGTTCCTCTCCGCCGGAGAGAAGGTCCTAGAAAAAAAACCACAAGTAACAGCATGCCCGGAAGAATTTTTTTGTAGAAGGACCGCTCCAGCTCCTACAGAGGAGGCATCAACCTCCAATAGGAAGGGTTTAGATGGGTCAGGTCTGGAGAGCACGGGAGCCGAAGAAAAGGCAGACTTGAGCCGTTTAAAGGCGTCTTCCGCTTGAGGAGGCCAAGACTTGGGATTGGCATTTTTTTTGGTTAAAGCCACGATAGGGGCCACAACGGTAGAAAAATGTGGAATAAATTGCCTGTAATAATTGGCGAACCCCAAAAAACGTTGGATAGCACGGAGTCCGGAGGGGCGTGGCCAATCTAAGACGGCAGAGAGTTTGTCTGGATCCATTTGTAGTCCCTGGCCAGAGACCAAGTATCCTAGGAAAGGAAGAGATTGGCATTCAAACAGACATTTCTCTATCTTGGCATAAAGTTGATTGTCACGAAGTCTCTGAAGAACCATACGGACATGCTGGCGGTGTTCTTCTAGATTGGCAGAAAAAATCAGGATATCGTCCAGATATACAACAACACAGGAGTATAAGAGATCACGAAAAATTTCATTAACAAAGTCTTGGAAGACGGCAGGGGCGTTGCACAGGCCAAAGGGCATGACCAGATACTCAAAGTGTCCATCTCTAGTGTTAAATGCCGTTTTCCATTCATCCCCCTCTCTGATGCGGATGAGATTATAAGCACCTCTTAAGTCCAGTTTGGTAAAGATGTGGGCACCTTGGAGGCGATCAAAGAGTTCAGAGATGAGGGGTAGGGGGTAGCGGTTCTTTACCGTGATTTTATTAAGACCGCGGTAGTCAATGCAAGGACGTAGAGAGCCATCTTTTTTGGACACAAAGAAAAATCCGGCTCCAGCAGGAGAGGAGGATTTACGGATAAAGCCTTTTTTTAAATTTTCCTGGATGTACTCCGACATAGCAAGAGTCTCTGGGGCGGACAGAGGATAGATTCTGCCCCGGGGTGGAGTAGTGCCCGGGAGGAGGTCAATAGGACAATCATAAGGCCTGTGAGGAGGTAGAGTCTCAGCTTGTTTTTTGCAAAAAACATCCGCAAAGTCCATATAGGCCTTAGGGAGACCGGTTACAGGGGGAACCACAGAGTCACGGCAAGGGGTACTGGGAACCGGTTTTAGGCAGTCCTTGAAACAAGAGGGCCCCCAACTCTTGATCTCCCCAGAGGACCAATCCAGGGTTGGGGAATGGAGTTGAAGCCAGGGTAGTCCAAGGAGGATTTCGGAAGTGCAATTGGGGAGGACCAAAAATTCAATCTTCTCGTGATGAGGTCCGATGCACATTAGAAGGGGCTCCGTGCGGAAACGTATGGTACAGTCCAATCTTTCATTGTTTACACAATTGATGTAGAGGGGTCTGGCGAGACTGGTCACTGGGATGTTGAACCTGTTGACGAGAGAGGCCAAAATAAAATTTCCTGCAGATCCGGAATCCAAGAAGGCCATAGTAGAGAAGGAGAAGGCAGAGGCAGATATCCGCACAGGCACAGTAAGACGTGGAGAAGCAGAGTAGACATCAAGGACTGTCTCACCTTTGTGCGGAGTCAGCGTACATCTTTCCAGGCGGGGAGGACGGATAGGACAATCCTTCAGGAAGTGTTCGGTACTGGCACAGTACAGTACAGAGATTCTCCATGCGGCGTCGTGTCCTCTCTTGAGGTGTCAGGCGAGACCGGTCGACCTGCATAGCCTCCACGGCGGGAGGCACAGGAACGGATTGCAGGGGACCAGAGGAGAGAGGAGCCGGGGAGAAAAAACGCCTTGTGCGAACAAAGTCCATATCCTGGCGGAGCTCCTGACGCCTTTCGGAAAAACGCATGTCAATGCGAGTGGCAAGATGGATGAGTTCATGTAGGTTAGCAGGGATTTCTCGTGCGGCCAGAACATCTTTAATGTTGCTGGATAGGCCTTTTTTAAAGGTCGCGCAGAGGGCCTCATTATTCCAGGATAATTCTGAAGCAAGAGTACGGAATTGTACGGCGTACTCGCCAACGGAAGAATTACCCTGGACCAGGTTCAACAGGGCAGTCTCAGCAGAAGAGGCTCGGGCAGGTTCCTCAAAGACACTTCGAATTTCCGAGAAGAAGGAGTGTATAGAGGCAGTGACGGGGTCATTGCGGTCCCAGAGCGGTGTGGCCCATGACAGAGCTTTTCCAGACAGAAGGCTGACTACGAAAGCCACCTTAGACCTTTCAGTAGGGAACTGGTCCGACATCATCTCCAAGTGCAGAGAACATTGGGAAAGAAAGCCACGGCAGAATTTAGAGTCCCCATCAAATTTATCCGGCAAGGATAGTCGTAGACCAGAAGCGGCCACTCGCTGCGGAGGAGGTGCAGGAGCTGGCGGAGGAGATGATTGCTGAAGCTGTGGTAGTAGCTGCTGTAGCATCACGGTCAGTTGAGACAGCTGTTGGCCTTGTTGCGCTATCTGTTGTGACTGCTGGGCGACCACCGTGGTGAGGTCGGCGACAACTGGCAGAGGAACTTCAGCGGGATCCATGGCCGGATCTACTGTCACGATGCCGGCTGGCAGGTAGTGGATCCTCTGTGCCAGAGAGGGATTGGCGTGGACCGTGCTAGTGGATCGGTTCTAAGTCACTACTGGTTTTCACCAGAGCCCACCGCAAAGCGGGATGGTCTTGCTGCGGCGGTAGTGACCAGGTCGTATCCACTAGCAATGGCTCAACCTCTCTGACTGCTGAAGATAGGCGCGGTACAAGGGAGTAGACAGAAGCAAGGTCGGACGTAGCAGAAGGTCGGGGCAGGCAGCAAGGATCGTAGTCGGGGGCAACGGCAGGAGGTCTGGAACACAGGCTAGGAACACACAAGGAAACGCTTTCACTGGCACAATGGCAACAAGATGCGGCGAGGGAGTGAAGGGGAAGTGAGGTATAAATAGGGAGTGCACAGGTGAACACACTAATTGGAACCACTGCGCCAATCAGCGGCGCAGTGGCCCTTTAAATCGCAGAGACCCGGCGCGCGCGCGCCCTAGGGAGCGGGGCCGCGCGCGCCGGGACAGGACAGACGGAGAGCGAGTCAGGTACGGGAGCCGGGATGCGCATCGCGAGCGGGCGCTACCCGCATCGCGAATCGCATCCCGGCTGGAGACGGTATCGCAGCGCACCGGGTCAGTGGAGCTGCCCGGAGCGCTGCGGTAGCGAGAGAGAAGCGAGCGCTCCGGGGAGGAGCGGGGACCCGGAGCGCTCGGCGTAACAGTGTCATTCTGCCAGATTATGGTCTCCTCATGCTGTTGGCACCATAAATTAAACTTTCTACATTTTAATCTATCTAAAATCTTCAATTTAAATTTTCTAAAATATCTTTACTCTTTTCTATTGTGAGGCTCTATGGTCTTGTTGGGCTGCTGCCACCTCTAGGCTCTGTCATTGGGCCGCCATGTTACTCCTTGTTATATTGGGTTTTGTGGTCCTACAGTATTAGTTCAAAGTAAACGCTTCGAGCACCCGGGACATTAAACTTGTGAATCTGATCAAAATGTTACATTTAAATTTAAAAAAATCGATGTAGTCTTTTCAAGACTGAGGCCCTATGGTCGTCAACATATTATATTACCTGTAGAATTACCACAAGAATCCAATCAAACAGGTTGGAGCGATAACAATGAACCATAACTGATTAAATTAAACATTCACACTTTCACTCTCGGGGTGCAATGAGAGGCAGGGGCTGGAATAGGTGGGAGCTTGCCTGGCGGAGGACCATGCTAGCTTAATTTTAAGATACAAGTATGAGCTTTTTCACTGCAGCAAGTTATACACTGCAGGAAATTTTACACTATTGGAGCTGGTATTATCACGGCTGCTGGCACTAGACTTGCCCTCCAATGGGTCCTCAATAGAGATGAGCAAATCAAATCGGATGAATCAAATTTTTTAAAAATTTACTCCTCTCTAGTCGTCATCATATATTAAAGGAGTACTCCGGCGCGCACTTCTTTCCTTTTATCCCGTCCGGGCTGCAAAAGAAAAGAAAACACACTTTCTCTTCCCTGCCAACGAGCCCCCGGAGCTCCGGTACACTCCGGTACAGGTGTTCGGTCCCCGGGCTGTATTCTTCTTACTTCTTGTTAGCCCGGCACGTCACACGGAGCTTCAGCCTATCACCGGCCGCAGCGATGTCCCGCCTCGGCCGGTGATAGTGTACCGGAGCTCCGGGGTCTCCTTGGCAGGTAAGAGAAAGTGTGTTTTCTTTTATTTTTCAGCCCGGACGGGATAAAAGGAAAAATGTGCGCGCCGGAGTACTCCTTTAACTCTGGAATTACCACAAGAATCCAATTAAACAGGTTGAAGCGATAACAATGAACCATAACTGATTAAATGAAACAGTGGGGCAGTGGCTCTGAGAGGCAGGGGCTGGAACAGGTAGTAGCTCACCTCGCGGCAGACGGCCAGCTTGATGCTCACTAGAATGGGTACTCCAAAAATGTTAATAAATTAAAATTACATTAACTAAAAATAACATTTAAAAAATCTATTTAATCTCTTCAATTTTGACGCCATATGGACTCCCTGCTGCCACATCCAGATGCTCTGCGGCAGTGATTCTAATAGCAATGCCTGTAATCTGCATGTCATACTGAATAACAGTATTATTTAACTAACACAGCACACTCCCTATGCATGTTACGACAAGTGTTCACTCCCTATTGAGGCTCTCTGTAGCCCAGAAATAGCCGTTTTTAATAGCGATTCTACGCGAATGAATTCGGACTGAAACAAATTTTTTGGGAAAATTCGGCGAATCGCCGGATCAAATTTTTCAAAAATTCGCTCTAGTCACGACCAAAGAATGATACATATGAACGATATACATTAGAGTATATTGGTCATCAAAGTAAAGACCAGATCCATGCCCTAAGTAACCAAAATGTCATCCCCAATCAGATTTCTTGTACCCTAACAAATTGTCCCAACGCATTTCCCTCCACGTAATAAAGGGGCTTATCAGGGGACTAAATACAGGATGGCAGCCTCAATAATAACAAACAAAAACAACATAACAGGGCCCTTATAGCAAGATAAAGAAAACATTCTCAAGTGCTAATAAACACATCAGTCCAGCAATAGATAACTTACATAGGTACTATGTGGGTAAATCAGTTTCTGGTGCCACTGATATATAAGTTATTGAACAGTGTCAAAACCTGGGGATTTGCTGTTGTTTTCTTTAACTTGCTAAGCTTTGCTAGTGTTTTATCTTGTTATTGGGGCCATGTTATCTGTTGCTTTTGACTGTTTCGTTGAGGTTGCAATCCTGTTTGTATTCCCCTGAAGAAACCTGTTATTATGTGGGGGGAAACATGTTGGGAACATTTATGAGTTTACAGGAATTTGGTTGGGATGTCCACTCCAGATGAATGGAGGCCAAAAAAATTATAAACTGGGTGCTGTGCTAAAGGAATAACAAGCGTAACAGTATCCCCTCCCCCCCCCCACACACACATACACACATACACACACTTACACACACACAGCTAAGGCGGTTCTTCTTCACTAAGGGAGGTAACAATTTATGCAGATGATTGGAAGACTAAGAAACATGATATATAGGAAATGGTAAAGACAAAAAAAGCCTAAGCTTTCGATAACTTGATGGAGTGGACCCCAATCCGGCATTTTGTATCTTGAATTTTGAGTCATATAGTTACATGTTACACCTCTATATACTACCATCCTACTAGGCATATGGGACCTTAAAGGGGTACTTCGGTGAAAAACATTTATTTTTTTTATCAACTGGTGCCAGAAAGTTAAACAGATTTGTAAATGACTTCTATTAAAAAAAATCTTTACCCTTCCAGTACTTTTTACCAGCTGTATGCTGCAGAGGAAATTCTTTTCTTTTTTAATTTTTTTTTTGTCTTGTCCACAGTACTCTCGTGTTGACACCTGATGCCCGTATCAGGAACTGTCCAGGGCAGGAGAAAATCCCCATTGCAAACCTATTCTGCTCTGAACAGTTCCTGACATGGACAGAGGTGTCAGCAGAGAGCACTGTGGACAAGACAAAAAAGAATTTCCTCTGTAGTATTCAGCTGCTAAAAAGTACTGGAAGGATAAAGATTTTTTAATAGAAGTAATTTACAAATCTGTTTAACTTTCTGGCACCAGTTGATTTAAAATGAACAATGTTTTCCACCGGAGTACCCCTTTAAAATGGTTTTCCCATAATCCAAAGTTATCACCTATCTACAGCATAGGTGATAAGTGTCTGACCACCAGAACCCCCCAATGATGAGTGAATCCACTCAAGTCTACGGAACTACCAGAGATAGCTGCACACTGTACATGTTGGTCATTCCTCAGCTTTTTCATGAAACAACACTTCTGTTTACATGCACAACAATTAACCATTAACCCCTTAAGGACGCAGGGTTTTTCAGTTTTTGCATTTTAGTTTTTTTCCTCCTTGCCTTTTAAAAATCATAACCCTTTCAAATTTCCACCTAAAAATTCATATTATGGCTTATTTTTTGCATCACCAATTCTACTTTGCAGTGACATTAGTCATTTTACCCAAAAATCAACAGCGAAATGGAAAAAAAAATCATTGTGCGACAAAATAGAAGAAAAAATGCCCTTTTGTAACTTTTGGGGGCTTCCGTTTCTTTGCAGTGCATATTTTGGTAAAAATTACACCTTATCTTTATTCTATAGGTCCATACGGTTAAAATGATACCCTACTTGTATGGGTTTGATTTTGTCGCACTTCTGGAAAAAATCATAACTACATGCAGGAAAATGTATACTGTCACGATGCCGGCTGGCAGGAGGTGGATCCTCTGTGCCAGAGAGGGATTAGCGTGGACCGTGCTAGTGGACCGGTTCTAAGTCACTACTGGTTTTCACCAGAGCCCGCCGCAAAGCGGGATGGACTTGCTGCGGCGGTAGTGACCAGGTCGTATCCACTAGCAACGGCTCAACCTCTCTGGCTGCTGAAGATAGGCGCGGTACAAGGGAGTAGACAGAAGCAAGGTCGGACGTAGCAGAAGGTCGGGGGCAGGCGGCAAGGTTCGTAGTCAGGGTGATAGCAGAAGTACTGGTACACAGGCTTAGGACACACAAAACGCTTTCACTGGCACAATGGCAACAAGATCCGGCAAGGGAGTGCATGGGAGGAGGTCAGATAAAGGCAGGGAGCAGATGGAAGCCAATTAAGCTAATTGGGCCAGGCACCAATCATTGGTGCACTGGCCCTTTAAGTCTCAGGGAGCTGGCGCGCGCGCGCCCTAGAGAGCGGAGCCGCGCGCGCCAGCACATGACAGCAGGGGACGGGAACGGGTAAGTGACCTGGGATGCGATTCGCGAGCGGGCGCGTCCCGCTGTGCGAATCGCATCCCCGACGGCCATGACAGTGCAGCGCTCCCGGTCAGCGGGACCGACCGGGGCGCTGCGGAGAGAGAGACGCCGTACGCGCTCCGGGGAGGAGCGGGGACCCGGAGCGCTAGGCGTAACATATACGTTTAAAAATGTCATCTTCTGACCCCTATAACTCTTTTATTTTTCCACGTACAGGGCGGTATGAGGACTCATTTTTTACGCCGTGATCTGACGTTTTTATCGGTATCATTTTTGTTTTGATCGGACTTTTTGATCACTTATTATTCATTTTTTAATGGTATAAAAATGTGACCAAAATACGCTTTTTTGGAAATTGGAATTTTTTTACGTGTACGCCATTGACCGTGCAGTTTAATTTACAATATTTTTTTATAGTTTGAACATTTACGCACGCGGCGATACCACATATGTTTATTTTTATTTTTATTTGCACTGTCTTATTTTTTTAATGGGAAAAGGGGGGTGATTCAAACTTTTATTAGGGAAGGGGTTTAAATGATCTTTATTAACACTTTTTTTTTTACTTTTTTTTGCAGTGTTATAGCTCCTATAACACTGCACACACTGATCTTTTACACAGATCACTGGCGTGTATTAACACGCCTGTGATCAGTGTTATCGGCACTTGACTGCTCCTGCCTGGATCTCAGGCACGGAGCAGTCATTCGCCGATCGGACACCGAGGAGGCAGGAAAGGTCCCTCCCGGTGTCCTGTAAGCTGTTCTGGAGCCCGACTGAGCAGCCGGGATAGTTTCACTTTCACTTCAGATGCGGTGGTCAGCTTTGATCGCCGCATCTGAAGGGTTAATACAGGGCATCACCGCGATCGGTGATGTCCTGTATTAGCCGTGGGTCCCGGGCGTTGATGGCCGCCGGGACCGACCCGATATGATGCGGGGTCACCGTGTGACCCCGCAGCATATCGCGGGAGCCGGCGGAGGACGTAAATATACATACCGTATATACTCGAGTATAAGCCGACCCGAGTATAAGCCGAGACCCCTAATTTCAACCCAAAATCCCAGGAAAAGTTATTGACTCGAGTATAAGCCTAGGGTAGGAAATACATCATCCCCCCCTGTCATCATCCAGACCCGTCACTAACATCCTCATCATCATCACCGCCTGTCATCATCCAGACCCTCATCATCATCACCTGTCATCATCCCCTTGTCATCATCCCACACATCCCCCCTTCATCATCCCCTTGTCATCATCCCACACATCCCCCCTTCATCATCCCCTTGTCATCATCCCCACTCCCCTTCATCATCCCCTTGTCATCATCCCCACCCCCTTCATCATCCCCTTGTCATCATCCCCACCCCCCTTCATCATCCCACACCCCCCCTTCATCATCCCCTTGTCATCATCCCCACCCCCCTTCATCATCCCCTTGTCATCATCCCCACCCCCCTTCATCATCCCACCCCCCCCCTTCATCATCCTCTTGTCATCATCCCACCCCCCCCCCCCCTTCATCATCCTCTTCTCATCATCCGCCCTCAGTGGTCTTCAACCTGCGGACCTCCAGAGGTTTCAAAACTACAACTCCCAGCAAGCCCGGGCAGCCATCGGCTATCCGGGATTGCTGGGAGTTGTAGTTTTGAAACCTCCGGAGGTCCGCAGGTTGAAGACCACTGCGGCCTTCGACATCATCCAGCCCCCTCTCACCCCCCTTTAGTTCTGTACAGTACTCACCTCCGCTCGGCGCTGGTCCGGTGCTGCAGGGCTGTCCGTAGAGGAGGTCGTCCGGTAGGATAGTGGTTCCGGGCTGCTATCTTCACCGGGGGCACCTCTTCTCCGCGCTTCCGGCCCGAAATAGAGGAGTTGCCTTGACAATGACGCAGAAGTACGTTGGCAATGAACGTACCTCTGCGTCGTTGTCAAGGCAACGTGACTATTCTGGGGCCGGGCCCGAAGCGCTTAGAAGAGGCCTCCCGGTGAGGATAGCAGCCCGGAACCACTATCCTACCGGACGACCTCCTCTCCGGACAGCCCTGCAGCACCGGACCAGCGCCGAGCGGAGGTGAGTACTGTACAGAACTAAAGGGGGTGAGAGGGGGCTGGATGATGTCGAAGGCCGCAGTGGTCTTCAACCTGCGGACCTCCGGAGGTTTCAAAACTACAACTCCCAGCAATCCCGGATAGCCGATGGCTGCCCGGGCTTGCTGGGAGTTGTAGTTTTGAAACCTCTGGAGGTCCGCAGGTTGAAGACCACTGCGGGTGGAGAGTTCACTCGAGTATAAGCCGAGGGGGGTGTTTTCAGCACGAAAAATCGTGCTGAAAAACTCGGCTTATACTCGAGTATATACGGTACTTCGTCGTTTAGGAGTTAAAGGGGTTATCCAGGAAAAAACTTTTTTTTTTGTATCAACTGGCTCCAGAAAGTTCAACAGATTTGCAAATTACTTCCATTAAAACATCTTAATCCTTTCAGTACTTATGAGCTGCTGAAGTTGAGTTGTTCATTTCTGTCTAAGTGCTCTCTGATGACACCTGTCTCGGGAACTGTCCAGAGTATAAGCAAATCCCCATAGCAAACCTCTTCTACTCTGTGCAGTTCCCGAGACAAGCAGAGATGTCAGCAGAGAGCACTGTTGCCAGACATAAAGAGCAACTCAACTTCAGCAGCTGATAATTATTGTAAGGATTAAGATTTTTTAATAGAAGTAATTTACAAATCTGTTAAACTTTCTGGAGCCAGTTGATATATATATATATATATATATATATATATATATATATATATATATATAAAAAGTTTTTCCTGAAATACCCCTTTAAGAGCTTCCAACTTTTTAGATGCTAGAAACTCTCCTAAAGAAGAACTTTGTAATACCTGTTGTCAGTCGCTTCCCGCACATAAAACTGGTGCCGTACACCCAGCTGCTACTTGCTGAGCTTGTTCAGCGCCTTTGAAATATGATCACAGTAAATGAAAGAGTAAGATAGTGGTCCTCAAGGATTATCCTTAAATCAGTGACAGCATTCCATTATGTAACAGACCAAACTTGTCAAATGACAGCCCTTCTGCTGGGGCAGATATAAAAAGGAATTAGAGAAAAGGCTGATATTTATAGGCTTTGCTGTAAACTTAGGAGAGGCAAACGCTTTACGCAGAATCTGACACTGTACAGACTGTATTCAACTGTATGTGCATAAATAAGAATAGGAATTCAAATAGAGAGAACAGACATGGTCGCACATCCACAATTTGTATTTTGATCTACTTGCTTCTCAGCATAAATTCAAACACTAACAGGTTGTCAGTATTCACTTTGATCAAAAAATACAAGCCCACTCGCCACGCCAAGGCCACCTATTTAGAGTGGGCCCCTAACGTCCCTAGCATAAAATGGCGCAGCACTGGGCGACGACCACCACCGTCGCAACACCAGTGCCCACAGGGGGAACGACCCACTGGCAGAGTGGCCCCAATGCCTCTCAAACCAGTCCCAGGTCCACGCCTCCCCATATACACGGTGCCACGGCAGCAATGGACGCCGCACAGCACCACACCAGTGTGATCAAGGTGTAAAAGCTTACTTACCATGCGTTCCCAGTCACACTGGGAAGCTGCCAGAAAGGAAGGGGTCCTGTGCAGCTTCCTGCTAATTTATATAGGGCTGGTCTGAGGGGGAGGGGTAGAGTGCAGACCAAGTAAAAAAAAAACAAAAAAAAAGAGGGGGATAGAAAACACAATGTGAATTAAAATAGAGAAAACAGACATGGTCGCACATCCACAATTTGTATTTTGATCTACTTGCTTCTCAGCATAAATTCAAACACTAACAGGTTGTTAGTATACATTTTGATCAAAAAGTACAAGCCCACTCGCCACGTCAAGGCCACCTATTTAGAGAGGGTCCCTAACGTCCCTAGCATAAAATGGCGTAGCACTTGGCGGCGACCACCACCGTCGCAACACCAGTGCCCACAGGAGGAACGACCCACTGGCAGAGCGGCCCCATTGCCAATGTGCATAAATAAGAATACATGCTTTAGACATAATATGTCCTATGCAAATCTAATTTACCCAGAAGGGGTTTCCCAGGGTTACAAATACAATTTACAATTTCCCATTCAGGTTTGCGCCCTCATTTGACTAATTTCCCAAACTAGGGAACCCTATAGGGTTCCCTAGTTTGGGAAATTAGTCCCATGAGGGTGCAAGCCTGAATGGGATAAGGTGAGCGGTTCACTCTGGATACTGTGCCATGACTAAGAACTTATACCTACTGATAAATGGACATGGGTCAAAAAAATCCCCAAAAGAGAGAGATTACCGCACACTGTGACCATGCCATAAATATACAGAAGGGAAAATAAATGTGTTGTGTCTGCATGTTGATAATTATGCATGCAGAATTCTGTTCTAGTACAGATATGAGTGTTTTCAGTGCATACACACTCTTGTTTATATTTTATATTTAAAAATTTGTTTTTGTATTTTTTCATGATATCGGTTCCTGAGAAAGAAGCGTCATTCACATAAAGAGTTAACATAAAGTCACATGACAATGCAGAACCGGAACCGATGTCATGAAGTGGGCGTTCTCTCTCTTTTTGGGATTTTTTTGACCCATACCCATTTATCAGTAGGTATATAAGGTGAGCGGTTCACCCTGGATACTGTGTCATGACTAAGAACCGCACGGTTTCCGTTGGCGTTTCAGCTTTGTTTTTAACCTCACGTGGATTTTTGTTGTTCCCTATTTTTTATATGGATTAATTAAATTTTGGACTTTTAAATATTATTTCTATTTGGGAGCTGGAGCATCTGCACTTTTTCTTCATTTGATATTGTTCATACCAAGATGCGGCTTGGATTGCCGCTCCCTGCTCCCAGACTTTTCCTGATCCTCCTGTTAAGATTAAATCTTCAAGGCGGTTAGCTGGTTGCTTTTTGCATTTATATATTTTTTCATTTAAAAATCTGCTTGACTTTTTGGCATCAGTTGATTTAAAAAAAAATAAAAATAAAAATGTTTGCCACCGGAGTACCCCTTTAAACATCACTTTTGTACATACATGGTCACTGTCTGCCCCATAAAAATGTGAGATATGGAAACAGATTGAAATAGGATTCATTTAGAGGACTTTCTTTTGGCTATGATCAAATTTACCATCTGTTCTTCTGTTCTGTTAGTTGGTGGTAAGGTAGACCACCATGGCACAATGGAGAACCACATGGAAGGAAAACTTCTGGGTACTATATGCAGGGGTTGGTCCAACAGCTACCCCTGGGTAAACTGGACCTTTGGATCTGGCCATAAGGTTTTGGATAGGGTAAGAGCTAAGGGTGCTGTAAATATACTTTGCACGCACTTAGCGTTACCCTTCTGAGCACTTCACCTCTAACTTCTCACCCTTCTGGCTGCTGGTCATTATGAAGAATTTTGGTAGATCTGGCCAGATGTCCAGCCTGAAATTTTCACAGCGAAAATCTGATTTATTTACTCTTTGTCAGTTTTGAAGTTCCTCCTGGAGGTCTAGGGGAGATGTGTGTGGCCATCAGGTTCCTCACCTCCCTGCAACCCAGCACCCTGCTTTGGATGCATTATAGTCCGGTCTTCGCTGAACTTGGGTTGGCGTCCAGGTGGTAGCACCTGTTGTTCCTTTAGAAGCTTCTGTGAAGGGAGATTTAGCTTCTGGACCCTTGCAGGCACCTTCAACCCAGAGGGGAATGGAACGTTTGCTAGGCTTCCCTCCTTTTCGAGAAAGGCTTGTGGTAAACTGCATCCTTGTGCATAATTTGTGTACTGAGGTGAAAGAGAATGCTCCACAACTCTAAAATAAAGGAAGACAAGAGATTCCATTATTTGGACCCACACTTTAATGGCAGATGGTAATCCCATAGAGTTTTGGAGACTAGACTTAAAAGAAAAACAAGACAGAAAATCTAACTTAAAGGGGTACTCCACATCCTTTGGATAGGGGATAAGATCTCTGATTGCGGGGGGTCCCACTGCTGGGGACCCCTGAGATCTAGGCTTCGGCACCCCAGACATCCGGTGCATGGAGCAAATTTCGCTATATGCCGGATGACTAGCGATGCGGGGTGGAGGCTTGTGACGCCATGGCCATGCCCCTTCAATGCAAGTCTACGGCTGTCATGCCCCCTCCCATAGACATCATCATAAGCCTTGGGAGGTGCACCCAACACTCTAAACAAACACCGGATGCAGCAGGGAGATTGCGGAGGTCCCCAGCTTTGGGGATAGGGGATAAGATGTCTAGGGGCCGTTGTTACCAAGGTTGTCTAAGTCCTTAGAAGAAGTTCCCTCCATCCTGATAGCCCAGGTGACAGATGAGTTGGCCACTCCTGTATTAGGAACAGTGGCTCCATACATTAACATATTCCCATCTGGGACATATTTAAAACATGTTGACGTAGGTAAATTCCTGCCAGGCTCAGTCAATTCTCTGGTGAAGCTTTTTATAGGCAGAGAATTAGCATCTTAAGCTATCCCCGGTGTATATCAACACATCAAGTCTGAAGTACAAAGCTGGAACATAAGCTGGAGAGATGTCTTCTAAATACTCAGGACAAAAATAAGAATAAGGATGGAATGTTGATGAATCCAGGCTGGACGGCTGCCAGACGTGTCTGTTTCTTCCTCTCTCTCCTCCGCCCTCCCGTGTAAAGGCCACCATTTTTATTGGCATGCAAACATTCAACAAGAGCCCTCTATTATTCAGGAGTAAGATAATAAAGAAAAACCCCTCTGATCCCCGCTTCTCCATTGTCTACCTCCACATTTACAGTTTGTGTTTATTTTAAACTCCGATGACTGACAGCATGAAAAATATAAAGGAAAACACTGAGGAAAGATTGGAAAGCTGTACAAACAAGAGGGCCCGACGCATTGTAAAGAATAGGCATGTCTCCAGAGCTCTGCTCATGCTACATCAGCAAGACTTACCATGAAGATGTCCAAGGGAACATAGAGATATATTTCATTCTTATGTAGTTATTTCAGATTGTATTTGTATGAAGTGTTCCAAAGGGAGAAAACACAGGTTCAGAGCTCTTTACATTTCTATAGGCAATTGGAATTAACTGTTTGCAAGCTGGAAGGGGAAAAAACTGTCTCTGTAGTGTCACCTATAGGTGACACTAAAGAGACATTTTTTCCCCTTCCAGCTTGCAAACAGTTAATTCCAATTGCCTATAGAAATGTATAGAGCTGATGTAAGAGGCTTGAAACATGTCAAGATCTTAAAAAAGAAAAAAGAAAAAATGTCAGCACTTCCTTTCATTAGTTTTGTACAAAGTTCTGGTTTGCTACATGAAATGCCTGTGGTGCAGTCCTGGAAGGTTCTGTTTCTAATTGTGGAGATCCAGTTGTCAAGACCGACTGAGGGGACAGGGAGAGTGAGCCCTAAGCTGTCCCTAGTGACACTCTCCCTGCCTACTTGCCCATACACCCTAAGCACTGAATCAACAACTTGGAGGCGGTCCCTGCCTGTGCTAAAGTGCAGTAGCGTAAAAACAAATAATATACATAGTCGGTCACAGGCCAGAAACAGAACGGGAATACAAAAACCAGAACAGATAAACCAGACAGGATACAAATATTAACAGGGGAGAATATAGTGTATTAATAAACAGTTCATAAACCGGATATCAGATAAACGGCAGCCGTGATAAAATGAACAAGACTAGGCATGGTATGAGTATACAGCAGAATCCAGGAGGTGAAGGGGATAAACAGAAGAAATGAAAGCTAAAACACTACACAGATCAGGTAACATAGGACACTGTTCACACTGAGACACAGAACAAACAAACTGGACACTTCACTCCACTAAAGGAGTAGCCATTATAATAAAGCCAAATAGACTAATGGCCAGCGGGCATACTCCACCGTGTGATCAGTATGCTGACCCAGTAGGAAACAGAAATATAATACATTAAACTTCATAAAAACGGATACAAGAAAACCAAACTCTACAGCGTAGAGGAACACTGGTCAGGATACTACACAAGATATTTCTCAAGATTCAAAACAGGATATATTTCAACATACAAGACAGGATAAATTCAAAACCAAACTCCACTATGTGGAGGAACAGGACAGGATTCTCACAGTGTGAACACAGACTAAGCAGAACAGACATTCATCCTAAAAACCGACAAATAACACAGACTAAAATCTACAATAAACAAGACTATTTAACCATGGTTAAAACTCACATATATAACAGGATAAATACAAGGTGCATGCTCAAGCAGACCCGAGTTCTCATTCGTTCAGAGCATTAACTATTCCCTATCCAGGGAGAATAGCAAACTGCTCTGAACATACTAGTGTGTGAATACACACCTAAACCGAAAAATACAAAACAAATAAACGGACATTACACCAGTTGTGTAAGGAGTTTTACAGGCAATGCTGGCATGGGGAATAAAATGCAAATGACCACTCCTCCAGAAGATAGAGAACTGTCTCCCTAAACCACCTATAGGTAGCCACTCTGTGAGGCAGTGGTTTCTAAAGTTTTTTGGTTCATGACTCCCTTAATGTATCAGGATTTTTCCAACCCTCCCTAAAGTCACAACATATGCCTATCTAACCGTTACAGCCCGCACATAGTAGTTAGGGCCACTTATGTGCCCCCATATAGTAGTTAGGTACACCTCTGTGCCCCCATATAGTAGTTAGGCCCAAATCTGCACCCTCAGATAGTAGTTAGGCCCACCTCTAGGCTCCATGTAGTATTAGGCCCCTGTGTAGTATTATTAGGTCTCCCTGTAGTAGTATTAGGTCCCTCTGTAGCATTAGGCCCCTCAAAAAATAAAAAAACAGACCTTCTGCTCCCTTACTGCTCTGTCCTCCAAGTGCACCATTCCCTTTGCAGCATGTCTCCTCTCTCAAGAGGCAGTATATTATAGTGATGCTGCCTGCATTGGAAAGTCACAGAGAAGCTGCAGGCTCCTTTGCTTCAACTTTAATTCGTGTCCCGCAGTATATCTACCTTACAGTCAGTGGGTGCCTATTTGGAGTTTATAAACGCATGCTCCACACCTTTTCTTTCTGCGTTCCCCAAGGCACCTTGGCGCACATTTTGGAAACTCATTCTGCAGGGCAATGTCTGAGCCAGGGCCAGACAGGCCATCGGGCATTTGCCCGGTGGGCCGTCCGTCTGCCTCTATGCAATTTAAAAATTAAAGTCTTTGGCCGCTCTGCCCCTCCTTTGGCCGCAAAAGACCTTAGCTCTGGGTCATCCAGAGTAATCAAATGGGGATGAGGCAATGGTGCTTTAACAGCAGGAGAGGCTGCTGGGAGCAGATGTGCCCCATGAAAGGATTGGGGGAGATGGAATGAGGAGTCTGAGGATTGGGGGTTTGTGTGTGCATGCATGTATGATAGATGTGTATATATGAAAGATGTGTGTATGCATGATAGATGTATGATAGATGTGTGTATGTATGATAGATGTAAGTATGATAGATGTGTGCATGTGTGATAGATGTGTGTATGATAGATGTGCGTATGTATGATAGATGTGTGTATATGATAGATGTGCGTATGTATGATAGATGTGTGTATATGATAGATGTGTGTATGATAGATGGTTGTATCATACACACATCTATCATGCATATACACATCTATCATACATACACACATCTATTATAGACACATATGTAATACATACATTTAGAATAGAAACCATAGAAAAAAACAACAAACAACACCTATGTAAAAGGTATACAGTGACCCCCGACCTACGATGGCCCCGACATATGATCAAATCGACATACGATGGCCTCTCAGAGGCCATCGCATGTCGATGTCAGCATCGACATAAAATGCTTTTTTATGTCGGGGCCATCGCATTAAGTGCTATCCGGCAGCAACAAATGCTTAAGCTGCTGCCGGATAGCAGCTTAATGTTCCCGTGTGGTGCGGTACCACCACACGATGCTCTGGGGTGCCCTCCGGGTCCAGCGCTGGTCTTCCGGTGTCTTCTCGGCCCTCTCCGATGACCTCAATACGCTGCTGCGCACGTCATCCAATAGGAATGGCGTATGCAGCGGCGTAATGACGTCGCTACGCAGGCCCAGTAAGGACTTGCGGAAGAAAGCAGAGGACCGGAGAAGACAGCAGATGACCGGAGAAGACAGCGGAGGACCGGAGAAGACAGCGGAGAGCCCAGCGGAGGCCTGGGGTCACCATCTCGAGCGGCGGGGACAGGTGAGTACAGCTTCCTATACTTTACTGTTACGCCTAGCGCTCCGGGTCCCCGCTCCTCCCCGGAGCGCTTACGGCGTCTCTCTCTCCGCAGCGCCCCGGTCGGTCCCGCTGACCGGGAGCGCTGCACTGTCATGGCCGTCGGGGATGCGATTCGCACAGCGGGACGCGCCCGCTCGCGAATCGCATCCCAGGTCACTTACCCGTTCCCGTCCCCTGCTGTCATGTGCTGGCGCGCGCGGCTCCGCTCTCTAGGGCGCGCGCGCGCCAGCTCCCTGAGACTTAAAGGGCCAGTGCACCAATGATTGGTGCCTGGCCCAATTAGCTTTATTGGCTTCCACCTGCTCCCAGACTATATCTGATCTCTGCCCCTGCACTCCCCTGCCGGATCTTGTTGCCTTAGAGCCTAGTGAAAGCGTTACTGTGTTGTCCTTACTGTGTACTTGACCTCCTGCTATTGCCTTATTGACTACGATTCTTGCTGCCTGCCCCGACCTTCTGCTACGTCCGACCTTGCTTTGTCTACTCCCTTGTACCACGCCTATCTTCAGCAGTCAGAGAGGTTGAGCCGTTGCTAGTGGATACGACCTGGTCACTACCGCCGCAGCAAGACCATCCCGCTTTGCGGCGGGCTCTGGTGAACACCAGTAGTGACTTAGAACCGGTCCACTAGCACGGTCCACGCCAATCCCTCTCTGGCACAGAAGATCCACCTCCTGCCAGCCGGCATCGTGACATTTACATTGCACGAATCCCTCAACATACGATGGATTTGACAAACAATGGCTCGTTTGGAAAGAATTACCATCGTATGTTGTGGGACCACTGTATACCTCTTTATTAAACACACATTCAATTAAAAACATGTATCATGCAGCAATGGAGAAGTGACAAAGATGGGTATCCAATACAACTAAAGGGGCAAAAGGTGGTTGCTCGGAAAAATATGTTCACATAACAACTCATCATCCAACTACAAAAAGAGTTATTAACATGTGTAAACATGCACAATTTCAAGTACAACAAAAGTATTTCCTTTGTAGTATTAGTGCATTTAGACATGGACTTATGTCAGTACAACGTATCTATAGGGATAACCATTAGTTATCTTGAGAAAGGGAGGCACTTGAGAAAGGGAAACCGAAACGACCGTAGGAGTGGCTGCTCTCCCACATGGGTAAGGATACACTAGTACGCTGATGTGATTGCTCATTATCTCTATAGTTGTACGGACTATGTCTGCGTCTGCCCAGTAGTTATTTCACATATGTGATGCATTTGCACTTTATGGTTAATATATTTTCAGTTCTGGGTGGGATTAACCCTTTAGATACGTTGTACTGACATAAGTCCATGTCTAAATGCACTAATACTACAAAGGAAATACTTTTGTTGTACTTGAAATTGTGCATGTTTACACATGTCAATAACTCTTTTTGTAGTTGGATTATGAGTTGTTATGTGAACATATTTTTCTGAGCAACCACCCTTTTGCCCCTTTAGTTGTATTGGATACCCATCTTTGTCACTTCTCCATTGCTGCGTCATACATGTTTTTAATTGAATATGTGTTTAATAAAGATGTATATACTTTTTACATAGGTGTTGTTTGAACTCTTTTTTTCTATGGTTTCTAATAGCATTATTGAGTTCCCCTGTTGATGACAGGACTTTTTTGCACTTCCTTATGGGTGTCAATATGACACAAGGGAGATACTTTCGCAATTAGCTAGAACTGTGGTATTTAATACATTTAGAATACATGCACACATCTATCATACATACATCTATTATACATACACACATATATCATATGCGATCTATCATACATACACACATCTATCATGCATACATCTATCATGCATACACACATCTATCATATGTGCATCTATCACACATACACACATCTATCATACATATATATATATCATACACATCTATAATACGAACATCTATCATACATACACACACATCTATTATAAATAAATCTATTATTCATACACACACAGTTATCATACATACATATATCATACACATCTATCATACACACATCTGTCATACACACATCTATTATACACACATGTAATACATACATCTATTATACATACACACATCTATCATATGTGCATGTATCTGGTTTAATAGTTTTTATTGAAAATTTTCAAACTTTACAACAAGTGTAACAATAGACAGTCAACAAAGAAATTACAGAGTAATGCAACAATTTAATAGATGCCATCTGTTTACAAAGTAAGGCAGGATGATTGTACCAACTGCCAAAAGTGGAGATACCATGTTTTAACGATATGACAAATGGACCAATGTTATAAGCAAAGGTTTACACCTCACATGTCATATGAGTTATGAGACCCGCAGATCTACGACAATAGGAAACAAGTGAATAAAACATAAACCATAACCTTAAACTTGAAAGAGAGATAAGAAAAGGGTGTAGGTTAGCAATAGATTGGACATTGGGTGGAGTGACTTGGGAAGGGGGGGGGGGGAGCGAGCGGAATGAGAGGTAAAGAAGAGGGGGGGAGAAGCAGGGGAAAAAGATGATATCAGATTTGTAGTGAGGATGTGGGAGTGGCTGCGTGGAGAGGGATCTGAAGGAATCCTATGGGAACCAGCAATTATATAGCCATCAAATGAGTGAGTGTGAGTCGGGGTTATTAGCTAGGTACCTGTATTGTATGACAAAAAATTGGTAGTATCACAGACAAGGAGAAGGTTTTGGAAAGCGAGACTGCACACAAGGCTCCCACAATTATTCCAAAGAAGGAATTGATCCAGTACTGTAGGCAATGGCTTGTTCACAGGCAAAGGAGAAACTGAGAGATGAGCACAGCTCTGTGATAGATGGGGATAATTGGGATTTCCAGTGGCCGGTTATGACCAGTTTAGCCAGGACCAATATTTTGCAGACTATTCCATATGTGCATATATCATACATACACACATCTATCATATGAACATCTATCATACATACAAACATCTATCATACATATATCTATTATACATACACACATCTACCATACATACATACATCTATCATACATAAATCTATTATTCATACACACATCTATCAGACATACACACATCTATTATACACAAAAATGTCCATATATCATACATACATCTATCACACATACACACATCTATCATATGAACATCTATCATACATACAAACATCTATCATACATATATCTATTATACATACACACATCTACCATACATACATACATCTATCATACATAAATCTATTATTCATACACACATCTATCAGACATACACACATCTATTATACACAAATATGTCCATATATCATACATACATCTATCACACACATCTATCATACATACACACATCTATCATCCGCACATCTGTTATACATACACACATCTATTATACACACATGTATGTATAATAGATGTGCATATGTATGATAGATGTATGTATAATAGATATCCATATGATAGATGTCCATAAGATAGATGTATGCATGATAGATACATGTATGTGTGATAGATGTGTATATGATAGATTTGTGTATGATAGATGTTTGTATGAATGATAGATGTATGTATGTATGATAGATGTGTGTATATAATAGATGTATGTATGGTAGATTTGTGTATCTATCATACATACATCTATCATTCATACACACATTTATCATACGCACATCTATCAAACGCACATCTATAATACATGCACACAACTATCCAGGATTGAAAGGGAGATAGAGTGAGGAAACCAAGGATTGGGGGGTTGGGGAGGCCTGTGTATGTGATAGATGTCTGCATGTATGTATGATAGATGTATGATAGATGTGTGTATGATAAATGTGCGTATCATATATATATATATGTATGATTGATGTGCGCGTAATAGTTGTGCATATGATAGATATGCTAATGATATATGTATGTATGTATGTATGATGGATGGGTGTATGTATGATATATTTGTGTATATATGATAGTTGTGTGTTTATATGATAGATGTGTGTATGTATGATATATTTGGGTATGATAGATGTGTGTATGTATGATGGATGTTTGTATCATACACACATCTATCATACATATACACATCTATCATACATACATCTATCACTTATACACACATCTATCATATACACATCTATCATACTTATATCTATAATACTTGCACACATCTATCATATGCACATCTATCATACATACACATATCTATAATACATACACACATCTATCATACATACACACATCTATCATACATACACACATCTATAATACATAAACACATCTATCATACGCTAATCTATCATACACATATCTATCATACGCACATCTATCATACACACATCTCTCATAAATACACACATTTATCATATGCACATTTATCATACACACATATCTATAATACATACGCACATCTATCATCATACACACATCTATCATACACACATCCATAATACATACACAAATCTATAATCTGCACATATATCATACACACATCTATCATATGCACATCTATCATACATACACACATCCATAATACATGCACACATCTATCATACGCTCATCTATCATACATACGCACATCTATCATACATAGACACATCTATTACACACACATCTATAATACACACATCTATCCTAGCATATCTATCATATGCACATCTATCATACATACACACATCTATCACACACACATCTTTAATATATATACACATCTATCATATGCACATCTGTCATACATACGCACATCTATCATAAGCAAATCTATCATACGCAAATATATACATACACACATCTATCATACATACACCAGTCATATACACATCTTGTATCCATCTTATAGGTAACAGAGGAGCCGGTGGAAGATTTAGTATCTAGGGGGAGGGGACAGAGGGGTTTGGAGGAGGACAGTGCAGAGGATTCAGCCGAACTGAGAAGAAACAGTGTACAACAGTATTATTACTCAAGGAGGTAGAGTATGTGGCAGGGATGTATTCAGAGGGTACAGTGTGTGGCAGTATTATATTCAGGGGGCGCTATGGCAGTATTATGTTTAGGTGGTACCATGTCTGGCAGGGTTATAATGATTATTGTCTTCATACAGAGGATAAGGATCATCTGGCAAAGTGAGGAACAAATGACATCTGGACGTCACATTCTGCAGAGAAGATGTAGCTAGAAGACATGAAATCTGGACAAGATGAGGAAGAAAAGAAAAGACAAAAGAGGAGACGTCACTCAGGTCATTGATATCATTGTGTGTTCTCTCTGTCTGTCCATTTAGAGCTGTAGTCACTCTGCAGTTATGATGGGAGAAACTGTACCCCAATCTTACTCTCCATCTGTTACAAAACTACAACTCCCATCATGCCTGAGGCTCTTCAGACATGATTGAAGTTGTAGCTTTCTAACAACTGGAAAGTCACGTGAACCGAGGTGATCAATGGGGGTCCCAGCAGTCGGACCCCCACCAAAAAAATGGGCTGCTTAATCTAAAATGTCCGGGCCTATTTTTTGTTCCAGTCCAGCCCTGGTTTGAGCCATTTATGAACTTTCAAGTATTAGTCCAACAAGTCAACAGTATTTTTACCTTTTGGAGAAGACTCTATTGGGTTAATATCCCTAGTCATGTTTCCAGGTTCTTATATGGATTGGACATAGGAAGCTGCCTATAGGTGACACTAAAGAGACAGATTTATTTCGTCTGCATAAGAGCTCATTTGCATTTTTTTCTCCCATAGAGCATTACTTGCAGGGCTCCATACACAGCTGGCTCTTCAAGATCAGACGCAGCTCCTTCCAGAACATCTACAAACTGTGGACCAAAAGATGTTGCAAAACTATAACATTCAGCATGCCCAGACCCCTGTTTGGAGACGACTGCAATAAGTAATTTGGTTTCTTGCATCTCTTCAAGGAGCATTGTTGCTGGGAGGTTGTGGCAAGCTGTCGAGATGCATTCCCCACATTCTTGAAACTGGTGGCCTAGTAAGTGTGCGTTGCTGTGTGGTCCAAAGAAATATTAATTTAGTAAATGACTGCAGGGGAAAAGTCTGTCACCTGATCTTAATAACTCAATGCTCTATTGACTGCCTTGGTAAATGACTTCAAGCTATAGGGTCGATGAAATGGTTAGAATCAGATCCTGAAACGTTCTTTTTTTCAACAATTTTTGTTTCTATTTTTTTTATTATTCATTTTTTTATTGAATTAGCAGAATTTTTAGAAAAAGATGCAGTCCAATTAGATCAAACTCTATTGTGGAGGATCTTGAAACTTTACTCGCGGTTTTTAAACATGATACCCTACATGCGGGGCAGATGCTGAAAATCTTTTCGAGATTTGTTTTGCCACACAGCACTAACTCTGACTGGAAGTCCACAAAGAGATTAGTGTTTCGTAGAAGGATCCTTGCTAAGCTAGTTTCCCACTTCTGGCTAGTAGGTTCTTTTTCTTGGAGCTGGAAACAGGAAACAGAAAGAAAGATTCCCCCACAGTGTAGACTGAAGATGTTCATTTGGGTGAAATCCTTCTACGCCACACAGTGCTGTGATCACTGCGCGAGCAACCCAGATCTGCCTAAGGTTAGATGGTTCTTGCAACTGGAACGGTAGTTAAAGCGTACCTGTCATATCATAGAAAAAAACATAATGTTTCTATATGATACTCACAAGTTCATGAATATGCTTTACATGTCTTTTTATGTGTCTAGCTTTGGTATTTTGAGGCAAGCACTGAGCCCGCCCTCACTTACCATGTATTTACTTCCTTCCTGAGTCTGCTGTGCTGGGTCTCTTTAGCCAATCACTGCAGTCTGCTCTGTAACCCCTCCCTCTCTGTTTTTAGACAGAAGTTTAATAGACAGGACAGGAGTGAGCACAGAGGAGTGCTAGTCCCGCCCCTCACTTGCTGGATTTTGTCCCAGCCTGTGCTTCTGCTTGGGCAAAGATGATGCTGTAGCTGGACATGATTATGTTCTGTATGGTATGGGGTCTTTTTTTTTATTAATTTTTTTATAAGCCATGATTTTTATAAAAATTTGATAAAAGTTTAGGAATTTAAAAAAGTTTAGGTATACTTTAAGATGGTATATTTTCTTTGAGTGACTGATCAACCTAGCAGAAGCAGATTTTGGATACTTTTTCTCACTTGCTTGGCACCATAGCCAGATTAAACAGGTTTTTTGGGGCCCTCTCTTAGGGAACTCCTCCCTTAGCTTTTTTTTTTTAGAAGCTTCTACATAGAAACTAGCTGGGGAGTATGTGTCATGTGACTTATTTTGTACAGAATATGCAAATGTTATCCATATATATGTATAGGAATTCCAGCACTGGATGGCCTTCAGTGCGGTGCAGGAGTCCCCCTGCGTGCCATGCTGGATAACCAAATACTTCGACTCTCTAGAACACAGCACCAATCACGAGGTCCAGGTTAAATGCAATAAAAACAGCTTTATTGCATCAGGGTATAAAGTGTGACGTTTCGGCTCAATAGCCTATATATATATATATATATATATATATATATATATATATATATATCTCACACAGATCTCATGAGCAAGAGTCTTTTACTAAGACGGCACATTACTTGTGACAGGTTTACATGATATATACAGTCAAGGGAGAAATCATGGTCCTACTAGAAGGCACAGCACTTAGGAACACAGTTGAACAGGTTGGTGATTCAGTTCTTTAGTACATTCAAATTCTCCTTCCCTGCTCCTGAAGCCTAATACTTACCATGTTGGCAAACTCCCTCCACCCACTATGGCCAATGCCTATCTACCACAACACTATCAGTGCTTAGGTCCTTCAGCAATTAAGATCCCTGTAAGCCCTTCTCTCCTGTGGTTACACACAGTGCTCTACTTGGGGTTTCAGCATAGCAGAAATGTCCCAATCCTTCAAAAGTGTCAGAAACTCAGCAGACTCTAAAGCCTATGGACATCTATTTATTGCTGATTTGTTTCCTAAATGCAAAATAACTCATCTTTATAAATATCATACCATTTAGCTGTTACTCAGATAGTAGACAGGGGGAGAGGAACCCTGGAGGACAGCCCACACTGGATGGAGAGAAAGAAGAGAACTCACAAAAGGCAGTCTGCAGGGGGACAACATGTAGGCACAGAGAGATACTTGTACTTATACATCACATTGTGGAGGCTTTAGATGCAAAAGTAATTTTAATAAAGACCTAAGGAGAAAATGTCTTTTGGACCACAATAAGTGGAAAGCAAGAATAAATTTTTTAAAAGGTGTCCACAGCCTTAAAGGGGTACTCCACTGGCCAGTGTATGGAACATTTAGTTCCGAACGCTGTGTGGGCTGCGGGGGTCGGTCACGCCCCCTCGTGATGTCAGGAAACGCCCCTCAATGCAAGTATGGGAGGGGGCATGGCCTGATGGCAGGAGTGGATGTGGCCAACCCCGGCAACATGCACACAGCGTTCAGAACTAAATGTCCCGAACACTGGCCAGTGGAATACCCCTTTAACAGTAAGGGTCTATTCACACGGCAGAATTTCCGCAGGCGGAATTCTGCACAGATTCCGCCTCAACTTAAAGCCCAACGGACTTCTATGGGATTCCTTACTCCCATTCACACTTCTGCATTTCCACATGCGGATTCCGCACCAATTCTGCACAAAATACGCACAAGCCATAAACCACCCAAATGAATGTAGAAGCGGAATTGGTGCAGATGTGTGGAAATTCTGCCATGTGAATAGACCCCTAACACTCTCTTGAGGTCCCTCTTGAGGTCCCTCTGGAGCTAATTTCTTTTAAAAAAAATGCTCCTCATCTTTCTCCAGGTTGGCTGTGGTTCTGCAGCTCAGTTCCATTGAAGTGAACACAGTCAAGTTGTAATACCACACACATCCTGAGGACAGACATGGAGCAAATTTTGAAAGAAATTAGCTCTGTTTTTCTATTCCTGGATAACCCATTTAAAGGGGTACTCCGCTGCTCAGTGTTTGGAACAAACTGTTCCGAATGCTGGAGACAGCGCCGGGAGCTCGGGACATCATAACCCCGCCCCCTCATGATGTCACGCTCCGGCCCCTCAGTGCAAGTCTATGGGAGGGGGCGTGACAGCCGTCACGCCCCCTCCCATAGACTTGCATTGAGGGGGCGGGGCTATGACATCACGAGCTGCCGGCTACAACGTTCGGAACAGTTTGTATAAATCACCTGTTCCATAAAGGCCTCAGAGTTTGTTAAAGAGCATTACTGAACAAACAGCAACAAGGAGTTCACAAAACAGGTCAGGGATAAAGTTGTGGAGATGTACAAAGCAGGGTCAGGTCAGGGTTAGATGTGAACCACTTTTCAATTTTGATCCCAAATTCTTTTTCTTGGAAGATGATTTTTAATGATAACGGGGAAATCAACTAGGCCCCTTCCATGTGTTTCACGTCCTTTATTCCTTTGGAGATGATTTCTCATAACTTAAAACATCTCAGCTCAATATCCATCGTACATCCCAATAATCCTGACATAATTCACTCGCATCGACAAGGCGCGCCCTGTACTTCAAAAACAAGTTCCTCCGCCATTGCTATAAAGAGCAGAACATGGGAGATAATGAAGCGGTGTGATGTATGGCCGTATGTCTGCTCAACATCTAACATTTCATTTGCTCTTGTCATGCACTGGGGCCGATTGGCAGAAAGATCATTTTTCGCACTCATCGTTCTCTGGTTTTGTAATGCTGCATTGAAGCTGATTCTTCAAAGGCAATTACTGGCAAAACACGTCCGCCGCCAACTGAAAGCAGCCCTACCGTGGTATTTCGTAGGAAACTCTACGGCTTTGTTTAGATACATTCTGACCGCAGATGTTTAAGACTTAAAGCTGTATACAGTATATTCTGTAAGCATTCATAAAACTAATTTAAAGGGAAAAGGATCGTTCCATTATAGGCTATGGTAATGAGAAGCAGCAGTCTGGTTAAGACCTAACCGTGCAGCGCTTCCCGAATTCGAGGTTACCGATCTCTGAGTAATTCATTGCATTGTATGGTCAGGTCTATTGGGCTGATGTTTTTTTTATGGGTGGGCTCGTAAAGTGACTTTATGGCTAGTGAGACGTAGGCATTGTTCATTGATAAAACCTATAAACAGTAGGAATGCGTCTTCCTTCATCCAATACCACCATAAATTGAGACTGTAAACAAGACGTAGAACAGAAAGCAGGAGGATGATGGTCAATGGTGAAGTCCTTGTTTACTCAACAATTTATACCAAGGCTGAAGAGGTCCATGAGATCAATATAGACCGCTTGAGGAGATTTCTCTACAGGTGGGTTTTAAAGGGGTACTCAACTGGAAACATTTTTTATTTTTATTTTTTTAAATCAACAGGTGCCAGAAAGTTAAACAGATTTGTAAATGACTTCTGTGAAAAAAATCTTAATCCTTCCAGTACTTATGAGCTGCTGTATGATCCACAGGAATTTCTTTTCTTTTTGAATTTCCTTTCTGTCTCACCACATTGCTCTCTGCTGACACCTCTGTCCGTGTCAGGAACTGTCCAGAGCAGGATAGGTTTTCAATGGGGATATGCTTCGAATCTGGACAGTTCCTAAAATGGACAGAGGTGTCAGCAGAGAGCACTGCGGTCAGACAGAAAGGAAATTCAAAAAGAAAAAACTTCCTGTGGAGTATATAGCAGCTGATAAGTACTGGAAGGATTAAGATTTTTTCATAGAAGTAATTTACAAATCTGTTTAACTTCCTGGCACCAGTTGATTTAAGAAAAAATGTTTTCCAGTGGAGTAACCCTTTAAGCAGTGGTCTACATAGAAGAAAAGAGATTTAAGCGGTGGGTATCAGAAGAAAAAAGATGTCCGCACTCACCACCATCTGGATGCAGCCACCGGACTGAGACTGCAGGAATGCTTGTGCGCTCGGAGGCTATCATCGGTAATTTCGCACATATGCGCTTCCTCCGGCGCATATGCGCCGGAAGAAGCGCATTTGCGCAAAATTACCGGTGGCTGCGTCCAGAAAGGAGCATCGAGTCCCATTTCCAGTGGTGAGTGCAGATATCTTTTTTCTTCTGATACCCATTATATATCTTAAGTTTGTTTCTGCCTTACATCCCAGCATTACCGAACACAAGTGGTGCCTTCCTTTTCTACCTTCCCACACGTAAGATTTAAGTGGGCCTATTATTATGACCTCTGATTTTGGACAGACGGCCATTGTGTTTCATCTTCATTGCTTTTTTTATGACCCTTAAAGGGGTACTCCGACCCTTAAAGGGGTACTCCCGTGGAAAACTTTTTTTTTTTAATCAACTGGTGCCAGAAAGTTTAACAGATTTGTAAATCACTTCTATTAAAAAATCTTAATACTTCCAGTACTTTTTAGGGGCTGTATACTAAAGAGAAATCCAAAAAAGAAATGCATTTCCTCTGATGTCATGACTACAGTGCTCTCTGCTGACCTCTGCTGTCCATTTTAGGAACTGTCCAGAGTAGGAGGAAATCCCCATAGCAAACATATGCTGCTCTGGACAGTTCTTAAAATGGACAGCAGAGGTCAGCAGAGAGCACTGTGGTCATGACATCAGAGCAAATGCATTTCTTTTTTGGATTTCTCTTTAGTATACAGCCCCTAAAAAGTACTGGAAGGATTAAGATTTTTTTTTAATAGAAGTGATTTACAAATCTGTTTAACTTTCTGGCACCAGTTGATTCAAAAAAACAAAAAAAGTTTTCCACGGGAGTACCCCTTTAAGATCTTATCCCGATCCAAAGGATAGAAGATAAGATGTCTGATGGCTCGCTGGACCCCCCACGTTCTCTGGGCCGGCACCCTGGACGCACTGAACGTGGAAGTTTGGGGCTTCCATGTTTGTGACATCACACCGCTCCCCTTCCATTCATGTCTATGGGATGGGGCGTGACCGCTAGTACACAGTCATCACGCCTCCTCCCATAGACATGAATGGAGGGGGAGTAGCGGCTGTGGTTGCTAGTCCGTGCAACGGATGACTGAGGTGCCGCAGCAGATATCGCTGGGGTCTAGCCACTGGGGATCCTTTGCATAGGGGATAAGATGTTTAGGTATGGAGTACCCCTTAAAGGCCTTTTTTCACAGGCTGATTATCGGCAAATGGAATGCACGTTCTTCGGACATTGTGCAACTATTTACATTATTGCTATCAGTTGCAAATGACCCAGCATAACAGGGATGTATGATTGTGAGCGGAGAATTTAATGGGCCGCACTTATTTGCTGAACCTTCACAAGGCTCAGGCCGCGCGATTGTGTGAGCAACTGCACCAATTGGAATTTGGTAAACAAAAGGTGTTAAAGGGGTACTCCGGTGGAAAACTTTTTTTTTTTTTTATAAATCAACTGCTGCCAGAAAGTTAAACAGAGTTGTTTAATAGAAGTAATTTACAAATCTTACTCCTTCCAGCACTTATTAGCTGCTGAATACTACAGAGGAAATTATTTTTTTCTTTTTGGAACACAGAGCTCTCTGCTGACATCACGAGCACACTGCTCTCTGCTGACATCTCTGTCCATTTTAGGAACTGTCCAGAGCAGCACATGTTTGCTATGGTGATATTCTCCTACTCTGGACAGTTCTAAAAAAATGGACAGAGATGTCAGCAGAGAGCACTGTGGTCATGATGTCAGCAGAGAGCTCTGTGTTCCAAAAAAAATAATAATAATAATTCCTCTGTAGTATTCAGCAGATAATAAGTACTGGAAGGATTAAGATTTTTTAATAGAAGTCATTTACCGATCTGTTTAACTTTCTGCCACCAGTTGATTTAAAAAAAAAAAGTTTTCCACCGGAGTACCCCTTTAAAACTAAAATAAACAAGCAATGTGTAAACACAGCTATAAAGACTATATAACTTTATAAAACACCTCAGTTATAATTGTAGGTCAAATCACTTTTACCAAACACACTTTTGGCAAAGAAAACACATTTAGGGTCTATTCACACGTACAGTATTCTGCGCAGGATTTCAAGCTGTGTTCAGTTTACATTGAAATCTGCAGCAGAAAATCCTGTGCATCAAATCTGCGCATAATATTGTACGTGTGAATAGACCCTTAAACTGCACATAATGTGAACTGACCTCAACATACGATGGTAATCCGTTCCAAATGGACCATCGTTTGTTGAAACCATCGTATGTTGAGGGATCCGTGCAATGTAAAGTATAGGACAGTGGTCTACAACCTGCGGACCTCCAGATGTTGCAAAACTACAACACCCAGCATGCCCGGACAGCCAACGGCTGTCCGGACATGCTGGGAGTTGTAGTTTTGCAACATCTGGAGGTCCGCAGGTTGAAGACCACTTTTAGAGGAAGTTGTACTCACCTGTCCCCGCCGCTCCGGACCGCCACCGCTCGTCACCGCTGCCCTGGATGTCACCGTTCATCGCTGTCGCTGCGTCCCCGGGGTGTCCCCGACGCTCCGGCAAGGCCTCTGCTTCCCCGGCATCCTCGCTCTCTGTCACCGCCATCACGTTGCTACGCACGACGCTCCTATTGGATGACGGGAAGGCGTGCGCAGCGACGTGATGACGACGATGGAGAGCGCCGACGATGCAGGGGATCCTGCAGAGGACGCGCCGGAGCCCCGAGGACAGGTGAGTGATCGTCAGCGGACCACACGGGGCACTGTAAACAGCTATCCGGTGGCAGCTGAAGCAGTCTGCGCTGTTGGATAGCCGTTTATGCGATGGCCCCGACATACAAAAGCATCGTATTTTGATGCTGCCTTCAACATGCGATGGCCTCTGAGAGGCCATCGTATGTTGAAATGATCGTATGTCGGGGGGTCACTGTACAATGTCTTCATCAGGGTAAATTCCAGCACCAGCAGCCTAATTAGATGACCAAGTGCAATGATCAAACACCACACTCTTTCTACGCAAAGCCAGGATGCATTTGAAACGTAGACAACCTTACAGATCGACATCAGTGATGAATTTGCATCCAAAATGAAGCCTATCCCATGCCTGCCACATCAGCTAAAACGGGTAAGCATGAGATATACACAACAACCTCTCTCTCATAATAGCCAATTCAGAACTAATTAAATAAAAATAAAATATATAATTTGCTGGAGTGCTTCTTTAACCTAAAACTAATTGTAAAGTATTTTATATTATAATATAATATACTAAGATTAAACATTTTTTTTTTATTGGGCATTCAAAAGGTTAACATGTTGTCTACCGTTGCCTTTACACACTAGTAGGCCTTGCCAGATTACATCAGCACTACGATCCCCCCCAAAAAATGGACAAGAAGAGATGGATCGCAACCTTCTTCTGCTTTAGACAGAAAATCAGATGAGACAATTTTCAGATCAATACTGTATAAATGAAAACATCTGTTAGACATGGAGCACGGCGTGTGAGATCACAGCTGGCAGACGATGCATGTTTGGTTTCCATAGTTGCTGCTATACATTATTAAGACATATATATGGACTGTTTGTAAAATACAGGTATAAACCGGACAATAAAAATCCCCCCAAAAATAGTAAAAATGTATTCTCACTGCTCCCATCAATAATAATACATCAATGTATAAATGCAGCGAGCAGTCAGAAGATGGAATCAGACTCTCAACCTTTAAAACCAAGACCTTTACATTTTACTATTAATTCTTTAACCCATTCGTTACAGATCATTTCCTATATGTGATCTACACCATATATAGTGCTAGCAGAGGACCCAGCATTGCCTGGACTTCCTACTAAAACCTTGTGGTAGAGGAAAAACAACAATAACGTTCTTGTCCTGACTCCTCACATCCCATCCTCATATTCCATTCCCAAATCTCATCCTCATATCCCGACCTCTTATCCTGACCTCATATCCCGTCCTCATATCCTGTCCTCATATCCCGTCCTCATATCCCGTTCTCATATCCTGTCCTCATATCCTGTCCTCATATCCCGTTCTCATATCCTGTCCTCATATCCCGACCTCATATCCCGTTCTCATATCCCGTCCTCATATCCCAACCTATCCTATCCTGATATCCCGTCCTCATATCCCATCCGCATAGCCTGACCTCATATCCTGTCCTCATATCCCGACCTCATATCCCTTCCTCATATCCCTTCCTCATATCCCTTCCTCATATCCTGACCTCATATCCCGTCCTCATATCCCGTCCTCATATCCCGTTCTCATATCCTGTCCTCATATCCCGTCCTCATATCCCGTTCTCATATCCTGTCCTCATATCCCGTTCTCATATCCTGTCCTCATATCCCGACCTCATATCCCGTTCTCATATCCCAACCTATCCTATCCTGATATCCCGTCCTCATATCCCATCCGCATAGCCTGACCTCATATCCTGTCCTCATATCCCGACCTCATATCCCTTCCTCATATCCCTTCCTCATATCCTGACCTCATATCCCGTCCTCATATCCTGACCTCATATCCCATCCTCACATCCTGTCCTCATATCCCGTCCTCATATCCCGACTTCATATCCCGTCCTCATATCCCATCCTCACATCCTGTCCTCATATCCCGTCCTCATATCCCGACTTCATATCCCGTCCTCATATCCCATCCTCATATCCTGACCTCATATCCCGACTTCATATCCCATCCTCATATCCCATCCTCATATACTGACCTCATATCCTGACTTCATATCCCGACTTCATATCCCAACCTCATATCCCCGACCTCATATCCCATCCTCATATCCTGTAGCGCTATATATTCGTAATTACGAATATTGTTTTTTTTTTTGTTTTTTTCACAGTACACATCACAGTGATCATCCCTCTCTGCTTCCAGCTTGTGTGGTGTAAATAAGGCTCTAATACTACTGTGTGAGACTGGTGTGCGAATGTTCGCATATGCGAAAATTAGCATATGATACTTTTTCGCATATGCGAATTTTTACCTATGTTAATTTTGTATATGCTAATTTTCGCATATGTTACTTTCGCATACGCGAAATTTTCGTATATGCGAAAATACGACCTCATATCCCATCCTTATATCCCATCCTCATATCCTGACCTTATATATACCAACCTCATATTCGAACCTCATATCCTGACCTCATCTCTTGTCCTTATATAACAACCTCATACCCTAACATCATATCCCCTTCTCATATTCCTTTTTCACATCCCATGATTGCAGTTATAATTCTGAAACATCTGGAGGTCCATTATTTGGTGATCACTGCTATAATATAGATGATGCCAACTTGCCAAGCCTATGACAACAAATCATATATACAAAGTTTGCAAAATGCCTATAACATGCGTCATGCATGCAGCACAGCCTGGGGTCTCTCCTTTGTCTTGGACTTGTATTGGTAGCCATTGCCAGCTGTAGAGGTAGTGCAACTTTTCTGAAGAGAGATCTTTTGTTTGTGTAAGTTAACCAAATTGAGGTAAGGGTAAACTTATGGATAAGGCCAGTGGGTCTAGCAATGACTACTCCACTGGATCTATTGTCTCCTGCAAAGCTTTCCAGACCAATCTTGTATTCCACACATCCATTTGTACTGCCAGAAGAGGTGGGAGATATATTGCCAGAAAGGGCAGGAATATGCTGTAAAATAAACTAGAAAAATATGTCCACATGGCAAATTATAGCAAGAAATATTTGATAAATGAAGCCTTTATGGTGTTCTCTGCCAATTGGAGAAGAAAAGGACATTAAATTGAATACTGTAGTTTTTTTTTTTATACCTTTAACTGCATCTGATCAGGCTAGACACTAGTTTCCTAGTGTCTAGCCTGTATCCAAATTTTGCAGGCACTGTCATGTGGTTACTGTATGACACTATTAAAAAGCAGAATAATATGACATGTCCTAGGGTGTAGTGTAAGGTAAATGCGGGGCAGATGTTAGAGCCCAAGGGGCAGGTGAAATTAACCCCTTCTATCGTGATGCCAGGGTGTGGTTTGACCTTACAACCACCTGAAGGTAGTACCGCTAATCCTAGGTTAGGCAGGCTCAATAAGGAGTCCACGGCCAGGTTAGGGGTAATGGTAGCTTTACTGAGGTAAGACAGATTGTAAAGTCTATACTTGGTGCTAAAGTGTCTCTACCCAGCAATCCCTGCACTCTCTATGTGACTTTCGAATATAGATGAGTTCAGAGATGATGTTCAGCATGTTCGAATGTCTCATAATGAATGAATGGAGTGTGATGGTTGGAGCATGTGTGCTGATGCGCCATACAGCTGGCGAACAATCGGCCTCCATTATCGCGGTCATTCGGGGCCCTAGCTGTCAACCCTCACCGATCAGCTAGTTTTTCCTTATTCAAGGAGAGGGAGAACGTCTTTGTTAGTATTATATGATCACCACATGGCACAGTTGTTCTATGGGAAAAAACGTATTCCCTATCTGCAGGATCTCCTGTATGGAGGCCCGGGTCTCCTCCACAGCGGTGCTTCACGATCCCAGCCATTTTGCATACTCCATATAGCCATAGCTTTGCATTGACCGAAGATAACTGAACGGCTCCCCCATAGAGCTATATATATATATATATACACATATATATATATATTGGGGTGTGGCGGGCGGCCCCCACTTTACGCCGCTGTGGAGGAGAGCAGGGGCTCCATTCAGGAGATTGTGGGGGTGGGGGGCCAGCGGTCAGACCCCCCACAATCTAAAACGTATCCCTATCCTGCGGATAGTGGATACATTTTTTCTACGATGCTTCTTCTTTAAAGAGTACCTCTCATGATCTTGTTAAATTTTACAATCCTCCCAGTTCACTGCCCCCATCATGATAAACCACCCCTTGCTTTTATTTTTATTATTTTTTAGTTTTCTACCTTGATATTGCTCTGTATTTTCTGCTCAGTCTCAGTCAGATTCACAGACTGGGAAGAGGCGTTCCCCAGCAGGCGTGACATCATCTGAAGCCATACAGGGGAGAACTTCCTCCTTCACTCTGCTACACACAGACAAGGAGCAGTTCAGTGTGAGATGAGCTATGATTGGATAAGGCTGCACACACCCTCCTCAACATTTCCTGAGTTTAGACTTCTGCCAGGCCAGCAGGAGTCCAAAGTCTGTGCAAGATATGAGGGGGAAATGTGCTCTGAACAAGTAGGGAGACACCTAGTGGCAGCTTTTTTTTTAACACAAATAAAACATAGAAAACTTCATTTTCTATAAATAAAGTACATTAGAAAGATACCATAAGGAGTGCAACAGCAAAAATTAGTTTTAATGATTGTGCCCATTTAAGCCTTCATCTCAACAGTAACATGCAGAAACTGTATGGCACTATTATTAGGGCAGTACTCCGGTACTTATAAGGTGTACTCAGGTGGGAAACCTTTTTTATTTTTTTTTTTATTTTTTTTAAATCAACTGGTGCCAGAAAGTTAAACAGATTTTTAAATTACTTTTATTAAAAATATTTGTCCTTCCAGTAATTATTAGCAGCTGTATGCTACAGAGGAAATTCTTTTCTTTTTGAATTTCTTTTTTGTCTTGTCCACAGTGTTCTCTGCTGACACCTGATGCCCGTATCAGGAACTGTCCAGAGCAGGAAAAAATCCCCATAGAAAACCTATGCTGCTCTGGACAGTTCCTGACATGGACAGAGGTGTCAGCAGAGAGCACTGTGGATAAGACAAAAAAGTAATTCAACAAGAAAATAATTTCCTCTGTAGTATACAGCTGCTAATAAGTACTGGAAGGATAAAGATTTTTTTAAATAGAAGTTATTTACAAATCTGTTTAACTTTCTGGCACCAGTTCATTAAAAAAAAAAAAAAGTTTTCCACCGGAGTACCCCTTTAAGACAAGGAATATGTGGCTAAAGTATAGCACTATCATTAAGGCAGTTATATATATGATTACTGTATGGCACTATAATTAAAGGAATCTGTCATCAATTTTATCTGACTAACCTGTTGGTATATGGCTACTGTATGGCACTATTGTTAATGCAGTAATATATGGCTACTATATGACACTACTATTAATGCAGTAATATATGGCTACTATATGACACTACTATTAATGCAGTAATATATGACTACTATATGACACTACTATTAAGGCAGTAATATATGGCTACTATATGACACTACTATTAATGCAGTAATACACTACTATTAATGCAGTAATATATGGCTACTATATGACACTACTATTAATCCAGTAATATATGGCTACTATATGACACTATTATTAATGCAGTAATATATGGCTACTATATGACACTACTATTAATGCAGTAATATATGGCTACTATATGACACTATTATTAATGCAGTGATATATGGCTACTGTATGGCACTATTATTAATGCAGTAATATATGGCTACTATGTGACACTACTATTGATGCAGTAATATATGGCTACTATATAACACTATTATTAATGCAGTGATATATGGCTACTGTATGGCACTATTATTAAGGCAGTAATATATGGCTACTATATGACACTACTATTAATCCAGTAATATATGGCTACTATATGACACTATTATTAATGCAGTAATATATGGCTACTATATGACACTACTATTAATGCAGTAATATATGGCTACTATATGACACTATTATTAATGCAGTGATATATGGCTACTGCATGATGGCACTATTATTAAGGCAGTAATATATGGCTACTATATGACACTACTATTAATGCAGTAATATATGGCTACTATATGACACTATTATTAATGCAGTGATATATGGCTACTGCATGATGGCACTATTATTAAGGAAGTAATATATGGCTACTATATGACACTACTATTAATGCAGTGATATATGGCCACTGTATGGCACTATTATTAAGGCAGTAATATATGGCTACTATATGACACTATTATTAATGCAGTAATATATGGCTACTGTATGACACAATTTTCCATCCCCTTAAAAAATTCCTTGAACCATAGGAAAACTATAGACTTCCCAACCCTGAATGCCATTCCTTTTAATACAAATCAGTTCAGTTTTTCTTACATATCTACCTCTAGGGGGAGCGTTCTCATACAGATTCATGCAATTCTCTTTGAACCATGCTAACTGTATAAATATCTATCTAGCTAGGTCTGTCTAGGAAAAATGTGGGCAAAATGCTGTAAAAATTTAATGTGTAAAAACAGCCTAAAAACCTAAAATCTTCATAACACCCCAGTTATGTTTATAGGTCAAATACTTTCTCCTCATGGTAATATTTCTCTAAAGATGCACTTTGAATAAGAAATGTCATCAAAACTTACGTCAACTGACCTCAACCCACTTATGAGTCTACAAGGTTCACCTGGGTGACCTCCAGCACCAGCAGCCTAATTAGATGACAAGGTACAGTGATCAAACACCACACACTCTTTATCTACAATACCAGGGGATACATGGCAATTGTAGTTAGCATAACTGATCAACTTTAGCGATGAATCAAAAATGAGCATATTCCATGGCTGCCACATCATCAAAAACAGGTAAGCACAAGGCATACTCAAGATACCCATGCTGCACTGTATAATAAAAAAGCACAACTAGCACAATCTAATAATAGCTCCTATTACTTCTCACTATGGTTATATGAAGCAAAGCTGAGAAGCTGGAGCTCTGTGACAGTAAAAAGATGTACAGTGATCCCTCAACTTACAATGGCCTCAACATACAATAGTTTCAACATGCAATGCTCTTTTCTGGACCATTGTAAGTTGAAACCAGACTCAACATACAATGCTACATACAGTCCAGATCTGTGAAATGTGTCAATGGCCGGAAGAACTGATAAATTAGAATGGGCATTCACTGGTAAAACCCCTGTATTACTGAAGCGTATGCACTGACTGATGTCTAGTAGAGCCCCCTACAGTACAGGAAGGTATTACATGTTCTGTACTCTTTACCTGTACCAGGATTAGCTGCTCCTTTGGACACCAGGTGAGGGCGACTCCATGTTACTTTTTAGGACATTGTGTGTTCTGTACAGGACCCCGAAGAAGCTCCTGTCCTCTACATAGACCAGTGTTTCCCAAGCAGGGTGCCCCCAGCTGTTGCAAAACTACAACTCCCAGCATGCTGGGAGTTGTAGTTTTGCAACAGCTGGAGGCTCCCTGCTTGGGAAACACTGACATGGACAGTGATGAACAGCTCCCAGCAGATTTTTCTTACTTTTATATGTAAGGATTTTCTTTATCTATATTAGTTATCTACTTATTTTTCTTTAATCCTCACTTTTTCCTATTTTTTGGATGACATTTTGGTGCCTTTAGAACCAATTACCAGGTTTCCATAGAGTTCTGGTCTCAACATACAATGGTTTCAACATACAATGGTCGTCCTGGAACCAATTAATATTGTAACTTGAGGGACCACTGTATTTAAATTTTTTTTTTTTTTTTACAATATTATTTTTTTTTTGTCTCTCCATATAAAACCCTTTTATGTCCCTGATCTCAGGAGGGATTTAATCTCCTTTGTTCAGGACTATTTACGTTGCCTAATGTATCATTGTTGTTATAACTGTATTGTGTTCTTGTATCTTTATATGTCAGATCTATAGAAAAGATGTCCAGGCAGCGAGCACTCATGTATTATTCTATAGGAAATATTATGATCATTTATCTTACGGAAGCAACTTGATTTGGATGAAAATAAAAGAATATGAACATTAGAAGAGGCCATTTCTATTTCTTCTACATGAGAGTGAATATCTCTCTGATCTCTTATCATTGGATCTGGCTCCTGGTCAATAGTTCCATTTAGCAAGAGTAAAATATATTTAAATATATATATATATATTTTTTTTTTAAATCAACTGCTGCCAGAAAGTTAAACAGATTTGTAAATTACTTCCATTAAAAAATCTTAATCTTTCCAGTAATTATTAGCACTTATTACAGTACTTAAATTCCCATAGCAAACATATGCTGCTCTAGATAGTTCCTAAAATGGACAGAGATGTCAGCAGAGAGCACTGTGGTCATGATGTCAGCAGAGAGCTCTGTTCCAAAAAGAAAACCATTTTCTCTGTAGTATTCAGCAGCTAATAAGTACTGGAAGGATTACGATTTTTTAATAGAAGTAATTTACAAATCAGTTTAACTTTCTGGCACCAGTTGATTTAAAAAAAAATAAAAATAAAATAAAATAAAGTTTTCCATGGGAGTACCCCTTTAAAGAGACAGTGCCTTATTGTCAACATGAAACAGTGGTATCCACCAATGTCATGTTTAAACCCCTTCCCAAAGTTCAAGCCATATGGACTTCAAAATGTTGCTTAGTAATTATGAAGCAGGTTTAGGAGCTTAGACTGCTCCCTATCCAGGGCCGGCATTAAGGCGAGGCAAACCGGGCAATTGCCCAGGGCCCCCATCCCCCAGGGGGCCCCCTGCATGCTGCTACAGTGTTTGCGACTCGGGGAATGTGTGGGAGTGCAGCCAGCACCATTTAGCAGTGAGCCTCGCTGCTTCTTAAAAACTCTCAGCAGAGGCCATTCATGTAGTGCTGGCAGGGAGAGGCTGGGCTCCTTTAACCACCCCCCCTCCTCCTCACCTTCCTGCTGCTGCTGGTAGAGTAACACAGTATATCTGACTGTCGGGATGGGTGAGATAGCCTGCAGGCTCCAGGAAGAACAGAATCCGGCCATCAACACCTAGCTGCTAAAGTATTCTCTGCCCCCAGCAAGCTCCCAGTAAAAGTAAGTATATTTATATCTAGTGCAGTGTTTCCCAACCAGGAGGCCTCCAGCTGTTGCAAAACTACAACTCCCAGCATGCCCGGACAGTTTTGCAGCAGCTAGAGTCACACAGCTTGGAAAACACTGATATATATATATATATATATATATATATATATATATATATATACTGTATATAGAGAGAGATACGTACATTAGTGTTTACATACAAGTGTTTTAGAAAGTGTCTTTAGTTGTTGCAAAACTACAACTCCCAGCATGGCTGGACAGCAAAAGCCTATCTGGGCATGGGGGGGGGGGGGGTTGTAGTTTTACAAAAGCTTTCAATACAATATTTGGAAAACACTGATTATCTATATATATATATATATATATATATATATATATATATATATATATATATATATATCTATGTCTGTGTACATATATAAATGCATATAGCGATGTTGTTAGTTACCTGTCCTCAAAGGGATAGGTAACTTTGACTGCCTGGACTGGTGGGGCAGTCAAGGGTTAAGTGAAGGGTCCGTGCCGACCAGAGGGATTAACCAACAGTGTAAGGGGTGGGTGGTACTTGTAATCCCCTCCCTCTGGGTGTGAAAGATTGGTTAGTACCCCCCTCTCCCTCTTTGTGCTTTACCAGTGTCCCTGGGGAATCTTGCCCTCCCTCCTTCCCTATTTTTGTTGTATTTATTGTATATTTTCTTTATCTGTCCATATATATATATATATATATATATATATATATATTCAAAAACAATGCAGCACTACTTCACCATTAGATGCCCGATGCCAGCGCCCCGACTCGATCAAAGTCCATGTAATAGAAAACAATGGCGCTGCACTCCAAAATTGCAAAAAAGTGTAAAAATGTATTCCTTCATGTCAAAATTCAAAGCGACGTTTCAGCTCCCCACTGGAGCTTTTTTCAAGCATCAGATGCTTGAAAAAAGCTCCAGTGGGGAGCTGAAACGTTGCTTTGAATTTTGACATGAAGGAATACATTTTTACACTTTTTTGCAATTTTGGAGTGCAGCGCCATTGTTTTCTCTCTCTCTCTCTCTCTCTCTCTCTCTCTCTCTCTCTCTCTCTCTCTCTCTCTATATATAAATATGTTTAAAAAAATGATACAAAAAAAACAAAAAACATTTTATACGTTTGACTGAATTTTGTGAGATGCTTTTGATGTCTTGTTCGCACTTTTGTATTGTGTGCTATGTATTTGTTGCACCCCTTTTTGCTTTTGTTTCTGTACCTTTTGTCTTTCTTTGTAGTCACGGCTGGCAGGAGAGATCCTCAGCAGAGGATGGCGGAGGCTGATGGCTACTTACACGTTGGGCATACTGATGGCCGCCATACTGTCTCAGCCAAGAAGTTAAGTTCCTGACTTCAAGTTATTTAAATATTATTGATAAAGTTAATGGTTAACTGCTAAGCAGTTGGTTTATATTTTTATTACTACCTTGTTAAAGCTGTGACTGACCACTCAGTCCATTCAAAAGGTAATTCTTGTCAGTTGTCTTTATTCTGGATTGGGGTATAGTGGGAGGCCGGGAGGTCCTTATTATTTGTGGTGGTGGTTAGTATGTTACAGGCAGTCATAAATATTTATTAAAGTATTATGACATCAATATGATTATACTCATGTATCTCCAAATAAAGAAAGATCTGTGTGTGTATAAGTATACTATGCAATTGCTATAAAGGTATATACTCTTGGATATAAATGCGTATACATCTCTGTGTGATTGGGGACAGTGGGAAGATGATGGGAGTGTGGCTGTGCTAACGGTAGTGTGACGGCCGGGGAAATAGCGGGAGAAAAACACTCCCAACAGGGGACAAAACACTCAATAGGGGACAAAACACTCCCAATAGAGGACAAATAGTCCCAAAAGAAGACAACCAGGCTTATGTGCCGGCCCTACCTTGTACACGGAGCTGTCTTCAGTGCGGTACAGCAAATGCCACAGTAAGGTGCCCGGGCTCCCGCTGTACCTCCCTGCAGCAGCCCCAGTGCAGAAGCAGAAGATAACTATTTAAACATCAGGCTCCTGCTGGTGACATCATTTGCCCTCCTTTGATCCCCCCATGCCACTTTATTCCTCCTTTGCCAAATCACCCCCACTTATTACCCCCCTGTGCCACATCATTTACCCTTGATCTTCCTGTGCCATTTCATTCCCCTTTATTACCCTCTGTGCAAATGAATTACCCCCTCTTTACCACCCCCCAGTGCCATTTCTTTCCCTCCTTTATTCCCCCTGAGCCATTTCATCCTCCCTGTGCTATTTCCTTTACCCCTTATCGCTTTATATCATTTTATTACCCCTGTACCCTGTGCCAAATCATCCCCCCCAACCCCTTTTTCCACATCACTTTCCCCTTCCCTCCTCTCCCTGTAGTTCCTTTTACCTGGCCAGCAGGCTCAGGTACAGGGGCTCTCCATGGGTTTGACGTTCTCCTGACGTCCTTTACGCTGCACTTACTGAGAGCAGTGGCTGTGGGCAGCGGTGGCTGAGGCCACTGATGAGTAGAGATGTCGCGAACTGTTCGGTGGCGAACGTCTCGCGGCGAACTTCGCATGTTCGCGTTTGCCTCGCCGGGCGAATATATGTGAAGTTCGATTCACCCCCCATTCATTAACATTGCGGTAAACTTTGACCCTGTGTATCACAGTCAGCAGACACATTACAGCCAATCACTAGCAGACCCTCCCTTCCAGACCCTCCTACCTCCTGCACGGACTCCATTTTACTTTCATTCAGCATGCTGTAGGCTTAGGGAGTGAAGGGAAAGTGAAACTGCTCTTGCAGCGATAACTAGGTGGTGTATTCAGGGTCCAGTTTACTCCTAAACCACTAATATAACATCTGCTTTAAGGACAGCACCCAAAAAAGCCCTTTTTAGGGCTCAAATATCAGTCCTTGTCTCTTGCAACAGCTGGAGGCACCCTGGTTGGGAGTGAACAACAGGTTAAAAGGGGTACTCCGGTTGAAAACTTGATTTCTTTGAAGCAGCTACAGTATTAGAAGGGCTCTAAGTTCAGTCCGTGTGTTTTGCAACAGCTGGAGGCACCCTGATTTGGTAACCTCTGGTTAAGGGGTACTCCGCTGGCAAACTTTTTTTCAGTCCAGCAACTACAGTATTAAAAGGGCTCAAACATCAGTCCGTGTATTTTGCAACAGCTGGAGGCACCCTGGTTAGGGACCACTGCTTAAAAGGGGAACTCCGCTGGCAAGCTTTTTTGCTCATTGTCACACTAGTGCAGTGATGGCGAACCTATGGCACGCGTGCCACAGGTGGCACGCCGAGCCCCCTCTGTGGGCACGCGGCCACAGGCCCCCGTCACATTCGGGACATCCCTGTGTCCCGAAAGTTATTTTCGGGACACAAGGATGTCCTGGTTACCTCTCTGCGGCCCCTTGTTAACTTTAAAAAAGTGTGACCACCGAGAGGTGGCCCATGACGTCCTGCTGGTCACTTACCATGCGCAAGTCATCCTCGGTCCTCCCCGATGCTCTGCTTTACGGGCGCACGCATCGGGGAGGACTGAGGATGACAAGCGCATGGTAAGTGACCAGCGGGACGTCATCTTCGGTGTTCCGACCCAGACATACAGCCTCCAGACATACACTGTAGGGGGAACACTGCCTGTCTAATGTGGGTGGGAGTTTACTGCACCTAATGTGGGGGGATGGACTTTACTGCCAACCTTGTGGGGGGAATTATACTGCCAACCTTGTGTGTGTGTGTGGGGGGGTGAACTATACTGCCAACCTAGTGTGGGGAAATATACTGCCAACATGATGTGGGGAACTATACTGCCGACCTAATGTGGGGAACTTTACTGCACCTAATGTGGGGAACTATACTGCACCTAATGTGGGGAACTATACTGCCAACCTAATGTGGGGAACTATACTGCACCTAATGTGGGGAACTATACTGCCAACCTAATGTGGGGGACTATACTGCACCTAATGTGTGGAACTATACTGCACCTAATGTGGGGAACTATACTGCACCTAATGTGTGGAACTATACTGCACCTAATGTGGGGAACTATACTGCACCTAATGTGGGAACTATACTGCACCTAATGTGGGGGAACTATACTGCCAACTTGATGTGGGGAACTATACTGCTAACCTAACATGGGGGAACTATACTGCCAACCTAATGTGGGAAATTTTTCTGGTACTTTCTGCTGACATCTCTGTCCATTTTAGCAACCGTGGATATTAGATGTATGCTAAGGGTACCATGGTGGCTCAGAGGTTAGCACTTGCAGCGCTGGGGCCTTGGGTTCAAATCCCACTATGTGCTGCCTCAAAGGGGGCTCTAACTATGTGCTGCCTAATATGGGGGAATCTATGTGCTGCCTCAAGGGGGGGACTCTAACTATGTGCTGCCTAACATGGGGGAATCTATGTGGTGCATCAAGGGGGGCTCTAACCAGGGGCGGATCCAGAGTCTAGTCACGGGAGGGGCACTATTAGAGAATTTCGTTTAGGTGGACAGAAAATAAGGTGTTGCTTAAAGAACTTACAATATTATTAAATGTATCCAGTATAATAATCAAATATACCAATTGCCACAGAATGGGAAAGCGCTAAAGAAGTTTTAACCATTTAAAACTACAGCTCCCAGTATGACCTAAGTAGTGGTGAGGAGATGCTGGGAGTTGTTGTTTCACCCATCATTACTGCAAAACTTACAAGTGACTACAGCTCTGATGGGACAGTCAGGACAATACACAATGATATCAGTGACTACAGGTGTCGTCTTCTCTATAGTCTTTCCTTATCTAATTCAGATGGTACATACCACCGGGTCCAGCTAAATATTCTCGCTGCATAACTTGATGCCCAGACGGCTCTTCACTGTGTCAGCGGATTCTGATCCTCTATATGAAAACGTATTATTATAATACTGCCAAACACCATATCCTTTGAATATAATTCTGACACACTGTACCCTCCGAATATACTACAACTCACTTTACCCTTTGAATACAATACTGCCACACACTGTACCCAATGAATATAATACTGCCACACACTGTACTAACTGAATAATACTGCCACACATTGTACCCACTGAATATAATACTGCCATACACTGTACCCTCTGAATATAATACTGCCACCCACTGTACCCACTGAATATAATACTGCCACATACTGTACCCACTGAATATAATACTGCCACGCACTGTACCCTCTCAATATAATACTGCCACACACTGTACCCTCTGAATATAATACTGCCCACACACTGTACCCAATGAATATAATACTGCCACACACTGTACCCACTGAATAATACTGCCACACACTGTACCCAATGAATATAATACTGCCACACACTGTAACCTCGGAATATAATACTGCCACACACTGTACCATCAGAATATAATAATGCCACACACTGTACCCTCAGAATATAATACTGCCACACACTGTACCCCTGAATATAATACTGCCCACACACTGTACCCTCAGAATATAATACTGCCACACACTGTACCCTCTGAATATAATACTACCACACACTGTATGCTCTAAATATCCCTCTGAATACAATACTGTGATGTATTGTGGCTAATGAAAACCATACTACCCCAGAAATTCCTTATACTCTGTGACCCTCATATATAGTAATAATGCCCCATCCTGTGCCCCCACATATAACTATGACCTGTCCTGTTCCCCCTCATAATAATAATGCCCTCTGTCCTGTGCCCCTACCATATAATGCCCCCTGTGCTGTGCCCCTCACATATAATGCCCCTGCAATGTTCCCCTCACATATAATGCCCCCCAATCCGGCTCCCTCAGGGGGCATTATAAGTGAGGGGAACATAACAGGGGGGTATTATAAGACAGGGCACATTATATGTTAGGGGCACGTAACAGGGGGGCATTATATGTGAGGGGCACATGACAGGGGGATCCTCACTTATAATGCCCCCCTATCATGTGCCCTTCACATATAATGCCCCTGTAATGTTCCCCTCACATATGATGCCCCCTGTCCTGCCCCTTCAGGGTGCAATATAAGTAAGCGGCACATAACAGGGGGCATTATAAGTTGAAGTACATTATATGTTAGCGGCCCAAGACATATATGCCCCCTGGGCATTATAAGTGAGGGGCCCAAGACAGGTCGACATTATAAGTGAGGGCCTGTTATGTGCCCCTCACTTATAATGGCCCCCTGTCATGTGCCCCTCACATTTAATGCCCCCTGTCATGTGCCCCTCACATTTAATGCCCCCTGTTATGTGCCCCTAACTTATAATGCCCCCTTCATGTGCCCCTCACATTTAATGCCCCATCATGTTCCCCTCACATATAATGCCCCCTGTCCTGCACCCTCAGGGGGCATTTTAAGTAAGGGGCACATGACAGGGGGCATTAAATGTGAGGGGCACATGACAGGGGGGCATTATACGTGATGAGCACCCCTGTCATGTGCCCCTCACTTATAATGCCCCCCTGTCTTGGGCCGCTAATATATAATGTGTTTAGACTTATAATGCTCCTGTCACGATGCCGGCTGGCAGGTAGTGGATCCTCTGTGCCAGAGAGGGATTGGCGTGGACCGTGCTAGTGGACCGGTTCTAAGCCACTACTGGTTTTCACCAGAGCCCGCCGCAAAGCGGGATGGTCTTGCTGCGGCGGTAGTGACCAGGTCGTATCCACTAGCAACGGCTCACCTCTCTGGCTGCTGAAGATAGGCGCGGTACAAGGGAGTAGGCAGAAGCAAGGTCGGACGTAGCAGAAGGTCGGGGCAGGCAGCAAGGATCGTAGTCAGGGGCAACGGCAGAAGGTCTGGAAACACAGGCAAGGAACACACAAGGAACGCTTTCACTGGCACTAAGGCAACAAGATCCGGCAAGGGAGTGCAAGGGAAGTGAGGTAATATAGGGAAGTGCACAGGTGATAACCCTAATTGGAACCACTGCGCCAATCAGCGGCGCAGTGGCCCTTTAAATCGCAGAGACCCGGCGCGCGCGCGCCCTAGGGAGCGGGGCCGCGCGCGCCGGGACAGAACAGACGGGGAGCGAGTCAGGTAGGGGAGCCGGGGTGCGCATCGCGAGCGGGCGCTACCCGCATCGCGAATCGCATCCCGGCTGGCAGCGGGATCGCAGCGCCCCGGGTCAGAGGACGTGACCGGAGCGCTGCAGCGGAGGGAGTGAAGCGAGCGCTCCGGGGAGGAGCGGGGACCCGGAGCGCTCGGCGTAACAGTACCCCCCCCCTTGGGTCTCCCCCTCTTCTTGGAGCCTGAGAACCTGAGGAGCAGACTTTTGTCAAGGATGTTGTCCTCAGGTTCCCAGGATCTCTCTTCAGGACCACAACCCTCCCAGTCTACTAAAAAAAAATTTTTCCCTCTGACCTTTTTGGCAGCCAAAATTTCCTTGACCGAGAAGACGTCCGAGGAGCCGGAAACAGGAGTGGGAGGAACAGATTTGGGAGAAAAACGGTTGAGGATGAGTGGTTTGAGAAGAGAGACGTGAAAGGCATTAGGGATACGAAGAGAAGGAGGAAGAAGAAGTTTATAAGAGACAGGATTAATTTGACACAAAATTTTGAAAGGACCAAGATAGCGTGGTCCCAACTTGTAGCTAGGGACACGGAAGCGGACATATTTAGCGGAGAGCCATACCTTGTCTCCAGGGGAAAAAACGGGGGGAGCTCTTCTTTTCTTATCCGCGAACCTCTTCATGCGTGAAGAAGCCTGTAAGAGAGAATTTTGGGTCTCTCTCCATATAATGGAAAGGTCACGAGAAATTTCATCCACAGCGGGCAGACCAGAGGGCAAGGGGGTAGGGAGGGGGGGAAGAGGGTGACGGCCGTACACCACGAAAAATGGGGATTTGGAGGAAGATTCAGAGACCCTGAAGTTATACGAGAATTCGGCCCATGGAAGGAGATCTGCCCAGTCATCCTGGCGGGAGGAAACAAAATGTCGCAAATAATCACCCAGGATCTGGTTAATTCTTTCTACTTGTCCATTGGACTGGGGATGATATGCAGAGGAAAAATTTAATTTAATCTTGAGTTGTTTACAGAGAGCCCTCCAGAATTTAGACACGAATTGGACCCCTCTATCCGAGACAATCTGCGTAGGCAACCCGTGAAGACGAAAAATGTGTACAAAAAATTGTTTAGCCAACTGAGGCGCAGAAGGAAGACCAGGAAGAGGGATGAAATGTGCCATTTTGGAGAATCGATCAACGACCACCCAAATAACGGTGTTGCCACGGGAAGGGGGTAAATCAGTAATAAAATCCATACCAATCAGAGACCAAGGCTGTTCGGGGACAGGCAGAGGATGAAGAAAACCAGCGGGCTTCTGGCGAGGAGTCTTATCCCGGGCACAGATAGTGCAGGCTCGCACAAAGTCCCCAACATCCGTCTCCAGAGTCGGCCACCAATAGAAGCGGGAGATGAGTTGCACAGATTTCTTGATGCCCGCATGACCTGCGAGATGGGAGGAGTGACCCCATTTGAGGATTCCGAGGCGTTGGCGTGGAGAAACAAAGGTCTTTCCTGGAGGAGTCTGCCTGATGGAGGCAGGAGAAGTGGAGATCAGGCAGTCAGGTGGAATGATGTGTTGCGGAGGGAGATCAACTTCTGAGGCATCCGAGGAACGAGAGAGAGCATCGGCCCTAATGTTCTTATCGGCAGGACGAAAGTGAATCTCAAAATTAAATCGGGCAAAGAACAGAGACCACCGGGCCTGGCGAGGATTCAGCCGTTGGGCAGACTGGAGGTAGGAGAGGTTCTTGTGGTCGGTGTAGATAATAACAGGAAATCTTGATCCCTCCAGCAGATGCCTCCATTCCTCAAGTGCTAATTTAATGGCTAGAAGCTCTCGATCCCCGATGGAGTAGTTCCTCTCCGCTGGAGAGAAGGTCCTAGAGAAAAAACCACAAGTGACAGCATGCCCGGAAGAATTTTTTTGTAGAAGAACAGCTCCAGCTCCCACTGAGGAGGCATCAACCTCCAATAGGAAGGGTTTGGAAGGGTCAGGTCTGGAGAGCACGGGAGCCGAAGAAAAGGCAGACTTGAGTCGTTTAAAGGAGTCTTCTGCTTGAGGAGGCCAGGACTTGGGATCAGCATTTTTTTTGGTTAAAGCCACGATAGGAGCCACAATGGTAGAAAAATGTGGAATAAATTGCCTGTAATAATTGGCGAACCCCAAAAAGCGTTGGATAGCACGGAGTCCGGAGGGGCGTGGCCAATCTAAGACGGCAGAGAGTTTGTCTGGATCCATCTGTAGTCCCTGGCCAGAGACCAAATATCCTAGAAAAGGAAGAGATTGGCATTCAAACAGACATTTCTCAATTTTGGCATAGAGTTGGTTGTCACGAAGTCTCTGAAGAACCATACGGACATGCTGGCGGTGTTCTTCTAGATTGGCAGAAAAAATTAGGATATCGTCCAGATATACAACAACACAGGAGTATAACAGATCACGAAAAATTTCATTGACAAAGTCTTGGAAGACGGCAGGGGCATTGCACAGTCCAAAGGGCATGACCAGATACTCAAAGTGTCCATCTCTGGTGTTAAATGCCGTTTTCCACTCGTCCCCCTCTCTGATGCGGATGAGGTTATAGGCGCCTCTTAAGTCCAATTTAGTGAAGATGTGGGCACCTTGGAGGCGATCAAAGAGTTCAGAGATGAGGGGTAAGGGGTAGCGGTTCTTAACCGTGATTTTATTAAGACCGCGGTAGTCAATGCAAGGACGTAGGGAGCCATCTTTTTTGGACACAAAGAAAAATCCGGCTCCGGCAGGAGAGGAGGATTTACGGATAAAGCCCTTTTTTAGATTCTCCTGGACGTATTCGGACATGGCAAGAGTCTCTGGGGCAGAGAGAGGATAAATTCTGCCCCGGGGTGGAGTAGTGCCCGGGAGGAGGTCGATAGGGCAATCATAAGGCCTGTGAGGAGGTAGAGTCTCAGCTTGTTTTTTGCAGAAAACATCCGCGAAGTCCATATAGGCCTTAGGGAGACCGGTTACTGGAGGAACCACAGAGTTACGGCAAGGGTTACTGGGAACCGGTTTTAGACAGTTCTTGGAACAAGAGGACCCCCAACTCTTGATCTCCCCAGTGGACCAATCCAGGGTTGGGGAATGAAGTTGAAGCCAGGGAAGTCCAAGGAGAATTTCTGAGGTGCAATTGGGGAGGACCAAAAGTTCAATCCTCTCATGATGAGATCCGATGCTCATAAGAAGGGGCTCCGTGCGGAAACGTATGGTACAGTCCAATCTTTCATTATTTACACAATTGATGTAGAGGGGTCTGGCGAGACTGGTCACCGGGATGTTGAACCTGTTGACGAAAGAGGCCAAAATAAAATTTCCTGCAGATCCAGAGTCCAAGAAGGCCACAGCAGGGAAGGAGAAGGCAGAGGCAGACATCCGCACAGGCACTGTAAGACGTGGAGAAGCAGAGTAGACATCAAGGACTGTCTCACCTTTGTGCGGAGTCAGCGTACGTCTTTCCAGGCGGGGAGGACGGATAGGACAATCCCTCAGGAAGTGTTCGGTACTAGCACAGTACAGGCAGAGGTTCTCCATACGGCGTCGTGTCCTCTCTTGAGGTGTCAGGCGAGACCGGTCGACCTGCATAGCCTCCACGGCGGAAGGCACAAGAACAGATTGCAGGGGACCAGAGGAGAGAGGAGCCGAGGAGGAGAAACGCCTCGTGCGAACAGAGTCCATATCTTGGCGGAGTTCCTGACGCCTTTCAGAAAAACGCATGTCAATGCGAGTGGCTAGGTGAATAAGTTCATGTAGATTAGCAGGAATTTCTCGTGCGGCCAGAACATCTTTAATGTTGCTGGATAGGCCTTTTTTGAAGGTCGCGCAGAGGGCCTCATTATTCCAGGACAATTCTGAAGCAAGTGTACGGAACTGTACGGCATACTCGCCAACGGAAGAATTACCCTGGACCAGGTTCAACAGGGCAGTCTCAGCAGAAGAGGCTCGGGCAGGTTCCTCAAAGACACTTCGGATTTCCGAGAAGAAGGAGTGTACAGAGGCAGTGACGGGGTCATTGCGATCCCAGAGCGGTGTGGCCCATGACAGGGCTTTTCCGGACAGAAGACTGACTACGAAAGCCACCTTAGACCTTTCAGTGGGAAACAGGTCCGACATCATCTCCAGATGCAGGGAACATTGGGAAAGAAAGCCACGGCAAAACTTAGAGTCCCCATCAAATTTATCCGGCAAGGATAAGCGTATCCCAGGAGCGGCCACTCGCTGCGGAGGAGGTGCAGGAGCTGGCGGAGGAGATGACTGCTGAAGCTGTGGTAGTAACTGTTGTAGCATAACGGTCAGTTGAGACAGCTGTTGGCCTTGTTGCGCTATCTGTTGTGACTGCTGGGCGACCACCGTGGTGAGGTCAGCGACAACTGGCAGAGGAACTTCAGCGGGATCCATGGCCGGATCTACTGTCACGATGCCGGCTGGCAGGTAGTGGATCCTCTGTGCCAGAGAGGGATTGGCGTGGACCGTGCTAGTGGACCGGTTCTAAGCCACTACTGGTTTTCACCAGAGCCCGCCGCAAAGCGGGATGGTCTTGCTGCGGCGGTAGTGACCAGGTCGTATCCACTAGCAACGGCTCACCTCTCTGGCTGCTGAAGATAGGCGCGGTACAAGGGAGTAGGCAGAAGCAAGGTCGGACGTAGCAGAAGGTCGGGGCAGGCAGCAAGGATCGTAGTCAGGGGCAACGGCAGAAGGTCTGGAAACACAGGCAAGGAACACACAAGGAACGCTTTCACTGGCACTAAGGCAACAAGATCCGGCAAGGGAGTGCAAGGGAAGTGAGGTAATATAGGGAAGTGCACAGGTGATAACCCTAATTGGAACCACTGCGCCAATCAGCGGCGCAGTGGCCCTTTAAATCGCAGAGACCCGGCGCGCGCGCGCCCTAGGGAGCGGGGCCGCGCGCGCCGGGACAGAACAGACGGGGAGCGAGTCAGGTAGGGGAGCCGGGGTGCGCATCGCGAGCGGGCGCTACCCGCATCGCGAATCGCATCCCGGCTGGCAGCGGGATCGCAGCGCCCCGGGTCAGAGGACGTGACCGGAGCGCTGCAGCGGAGGGAGTGAAGCGAGCGCTCCGGGGAGGAGCGGGGACCCGGAGCGCTCGGCGTAACAGCTCCGTTATGTTCCCCTCACATATAATGCCCCTGTCCTGAACCCTCAGGGGGCATTTTAAGTAAGGGACACATAAAAGGAGGGCATTATAAATCAGAGCACTTAATTTGTTAGCGGCACATGACAGGGGGGCATTATAAGTGAGGGGGACATGACAGGGGAGCATTATAAGTCAGAAGCACATGACAGGGGGGCATTATAAGTGAGGGGCACATGACAGGGGGACATTATGAGTCAGGGGCACATGACAGGGGGGGCATTATAAGTGAGGGGCACATAAAAGGGCCCTGTCAGTCTGCCGGAATTGGCCATTCTAATGCCCCCCGCAGGAAGCTCCGTGCAAGGTTCAGCACCCCCTTCCAGCAGACTGCAGGGGCCCTGTTCGGGAGATTGTAGGGGGTCCTAGTGCTCGGATCCCCCACAATCTATAACTTATCCCCTGTCTCGGCGTCTAGATAGGCTGTAAGTAAATGAAAAATAGATGCTGGCAGCAGTGGGATAGATATGATATAGATAGATAGATAGATAGATATGATATAGATAGATAGATAGATAGATAGATAGATAGATATGATATAGATAGATAGATAGATATGAGATAGATAGATAGATAGATAGATAGATAGATAGATAGATAGATAAATGTAACTGTGGGGCAGCACAACCAGAAAAAAGGTGAAACAGGTGATGGGTGTCAGCAGTCTGTTGTCCCAGGTGACGGGTCAAAGGTAGATAGTCAATTTCAAAAATTCCGCAGCACACCAAAAATAGATGCAAAGGTGGTGGATTTATTAGCCAGTTGGCATAGCGACGTTTCGGCTGCCCGCTTGCAGCCTTTCTTAAGCTTGATAGATATGAAATAGATAGATAGATAGATAGATAGATAGATAGGAGATAGATAGATTGATAGGAGATAGATAGATATGATAGATAGGAGATAGATAGATAGATAGATAGATAGATAGATAGATATGAGATAGATAGATAGATATGAGATAGATAGATAGATAGATAGATAGATAGATAGATATGAGATAGATAGATAGATATGAGATAGATAGATAGATAGATATGAGATAGATAGATAGATATGAGATAGATAGATAGATATGAGATAGATAGATAGATAGATAGATAGATATGAGATAGATAGATAGATAGATAGATAGATATGAGATAGATAGATAGACAGATACATAGATATGAGAGATAGCTAGGAGATAGAAAGACAGATAGATCAGTGTTCCCCAACCAGGGTGCCTCCAGCTGTTGTAAAACTACAACTCCCAGTATGCCCACAAAGCCAAATACATGCTGGGAGTTGTAGTTTTACTATAGTTAGAGGCCTCTGCTGGGAAACACTGGTAAGAGTTCCCCTTTACCTGTCTCCCGAGCCTGACCCGAACTTTTGCGGAAGTTCGCATTCGCGGTTCGCGAACCGAAAATTTATGTTGCGACATCACTACTGATGAGTGACATAAGGAGCCTCACTTGTCAGTGCCGCAGCTGCCGCTGCTCACAGCCTCTCAGTGAGTGCAGCACAGAGGATGTCAGGAGAATGTCAAACCCCCTAAGAGCCTCTGTACCTGAGCCTGCTGGCCAGGTAAGGAGAACAACAGGGAGAGGAAGAAAGGGGAAATTATGTGGCACAGGTGGGATAAGGGGGGGGGGGATTAACCCATTAAGGACCAGGCCATTTTACACCTTAAGGACCAGAGCATTTTTTGCAATTCTGACCAATGTCATTTTAAACATTAATAACTCTGGAATGATTTTACTTATCATTCTGATTCCGAGATAGTTTTTTCGTGACATATTCTACTTTAACATGGTGGAAAATTTTTGTGGTAACTTGCATCCTTTCCTTGTGAAAAATCAAAAAATTTGATGAAAAAAATGAAAATTTTGCATTTTTCTAACTTTGAAGCTCTCTGCTTGTAAGGAAAATGGATATTCCAAATAAAACATTTTTGGTTCACATATACAATATGTCTACTTTATGTTTCCATCATAAAATTTATGAGTTTTGACTTTTGGAAGACACCAGAGGGCTTCAAAGTTCAGCAGCAATTTTTACATTTTTCACAAAATTTTCAAACTCACTATTTTTCAGGGACCAGTTCAGGTTTGAAGTGGATTTGAAGGGTCTTCATATTAGAAATACCCCATAAATTACCCCTTTATAAAAACTACACCCCCCAAAGTATTCAAAATGACATTCAGTAAGTGTTTTAACCCTTTAGGTGTTTCACAGGAATAGCAGCAAAGTGAAGGAGAAAATTTAAAATCTTCATTTTTTACACTCGCATGTTCTTGTAGACCCAATTTTTTTATTTTTACAAGGGGTAAAAAGGAGAAAAATTTTACTTGTATTTGAAACCCAATTTCTCTCGAGTAAGCACATACCTCATATGTCTATGTAAAGTGTTCAGTGGGCACAGTAGAAGGCTCAGAAGGGAAGGAGCGACAAATGGTTTTTGGGGGGCATGTCACCTTTAGGAAGCCCCTATGGTGCCAAAACAGCAAAAAAAAAACACATGGCATACCATTTTGGAAACTAGACCCCTCGGGGAACGTAACAAGGGGTAATGTGAACCTTAATACCCCACAGATGTTTCACAACTTTTGCATATTTTTTTTTTTACCTAAAATGCTTGGTTTCCCCAAAATTTTACATTTTTAAAAAGGGTAATAGCAGAAAATACCTCCCAAAATTTGAAGCCCAATTTCTCCTGATTCAGAAAACACCCCATATGGGGGTGAAAATTGCTCTGCTGGTGCACTACATTTCTCAGAAGAGAAGGAGTCACATTTGGCTTTTTGAAAGCAAATTTTGCTCTGGGGGCATGCCGCATTTAGGAAGCCCCTATGGTGCCAGGACAGCAAAAAAAAAAACACATGGCATACCATTTTGGAAACTAGACCCCTCGGGGAACGTAACAAGGGGTAATGTGAACCTTAATACCCCACAGATGTTTCACGACTTTTGCATATGTAAAAAAAAAAAAAAAATTTTATCTAGAATTTTAAATTTTTAAAAAGAGTAATAGCAGAAAATACCCCCCAAAATTTGTAACACAATTTCTCCCGAGTGCGGCGATACCCCATATGTCGCCCTAAACTGTTGCCTTGAAATACGACAGGGCTCCAAAGTGAGAGCGCCATGCACATTTGAGGCCTAAATTAGGGACTTGCATAGGGGTGGACATAGGGGTATTCTATGCCAGTGATTCCCAAACAGGGTGCCTCCAGCCTGGACAGTCAGTGGCTGTCTGGTATTACTGGGAGTTGTTGTTTTGCAACAGCTGGAGGCTCCGTTTTGGAAACAGTGGCGTACCAGACGTTTTTCATTTTTATTGGGGAGTGGGGCTGTTTGGGGGTATGTGTATATGTAGTGTTTTTTACTTTTTATTTTATTTTGTGTTAGTGTAGTGTAGTGTATTTAGGGTACAGTCGCACGGGCCGGGGTTCACAGTAATTTCTCGCTGGCAGTTTGAGCTGCGGCAGAAAATTTGCCGCAGCTCAAACTTGCAGCCGGATACTTACTGTAAACCTCCGCCCATGTGAGTGTACCCTGTACATTCACATTAGGGGGGAGAAACCTCCAGCTGTTGCAAAACTACAACTCCCAGCATGTACGGTCTATCAGTGCATGCTGGGAGTTGTAGTTTTGCAACAGCTGGAGGCACACTGGTTGTGAAACACCAAGTTTGGTAACAAACTCAGTGTTTTGCAACCAGTGTGCCTTCAGCTGTTGCAAAAGCTACAACCCCCAGCATGTACGGACAGTGGAAGGGCATGCTGGGACTTGTAGTTATGCAACAGCTGGAGGCATACTACTTTGGCTGGGGATTATAGTTATGCATCAGCTGGAGACACACTGATTTGCTACTTAACTAAGTGTTTCACTACCAGTGTGCCTTCAGCTGTTGCAAAACTACAACTCTCAGTAGTCACCGACAGCCAACGGGCATGCTGGGAGTTGTAGTTATGCAACCAGCAGATGCACCACTACAACTCCCAGCATGTACTTTAGCTGTTTGTGCAAGCTGGGAGTTGTAGTTAAACAACAGCTGAAGGTACACTTTTCCATAGAAAAAATGTGCCTCCAGCTGTTGCAAAACTATAAGTCCCAGCATGCCCATAAGGGAATGCTGGGAGTTCTGGTGGTCTGCCTCCTAATGTTGCATAACTACAGCTCCCAGCATGCCCTTTTTGCATGCTGGGAGCTGTTGCTAAGCAACAGCAGGAGGCTGTCACTCATGTCCAACTGCTGATCCACACCGCCGCGCAGGTCAGTCCCTCGCCGCCGCCGCCACTCCTGGGGCCCCGATCCCAACAGAGACGCCGGGGATCGGGGTTCCCAGCTGCCGGGGTCCTCTTCCCGCACCCGATCACGTCCTCCAGAAGAGGGGCGGAGCGGGTTGCGGGAGTGACACCCGCAGCAGGTGCCCTGATTGGTCGGCCGGTAAACCGGCCGACGAATCAGGGCGATCGTGAGGTAGCACCAGTGCCACCTCATCCCTGCTGGACCCGGAATCCGCCGCAGATCGCTGGACTGAATTGTCAGCGATCTGTGGCCATCACCGACATGGGGGGGGTCATCATGACCCCCCCTGGGCGATATGCCGCGATGTCTGCTGATCGATATCAGCAGGTATCGGGCACAGGCTCACCTCCGGCTAGCGGCAGGGGGCCGGGAATGGACAGGACGTACTCCTACGTCCTCGGTCCTTAAGGACTCGGAAAAGGGGGCGTAGGAGTACGTCCATGGTCCTTAAGGGGTTAATGGCACAGGGGGTAATGAAATGGTATAGGGGAGTGATTAAATTGCTCTAGTAGATTCTACTGTAATATTGCTTTTTATTGTGTTTTAAAGGAAATTACACTCTGGAGTGAGTACAGGACAGTATTCCGTCATTTAGAACGATTTTTGAGCCTTTTTTCCCAATAGGGGACATCTCCCAATAGTGGACACTTTGCTTTTCCCCGTGAGTGTCCGCTATAAAGAGATTCTACCGTATTTGTATTGCAATATTGTAATGGACTATACAAATGATCAAGCAATTGCTCAAGTCCTAAAAAAAAGTAAAAAAAATAAAAATAAAAATAAAAAGCTTTTCAACATATAAAAGAAGAAAAGGTTTTAAACCTCTCATCCCATTTATGAGATGAAAATAAAAAACATGATTTTGATCACCGGGTCTATAAAAATAAAAAAATAAAAAAACATGGCGATGTATATCTCACACAATGCTAAAGAAATAAGGATGAAAGAAATGATCAGGACGTCAGTCTTCTGTATCCTAAAATAGTGTCAGTGAAAACAGCTGCTTTACCCATAGACTTGCATTGAGGGGGCGGGGCGTGAGGACACAAGGGGGCGGGGCTATGACATCAAGAGCTCCCGGCGCCGGCTCCAGTGTTCAGAACAGTTTGTTCCAAATGCTGAGCAGTGGAGTAAACCTTTCAGCATTATATAGACCATACACATTAGATTGGCTGGAGCTGGTGATGTCATAGCCCCGCCCCCTCATGAAGTCATGCCCCCTCAATGCAAGTCTATGGGAGGGGGCGTGACAGCCGTCACGCCCCCTCCCATAGACTTGCATTGAGGGGGCGGGGTGTGACATCATGAGGGGGCGGGGCTATGACTTCTCAAGCTCCCGGCGTTCCAAACGCTGAGCAGTGGAGTACCCATTTAAGTAAACCAGGAAGGCTGAGCCACATGTGACCCTGAACTTACCACCTATCCTTGGCCCATAGCCCAGGCCTTACTGTAAGTACTGACCCACCTGTGTGATCATATAATCCCGATACCACAGTTGTGCTATATTCTGTCCAGAATGGAAAAAACATTTCATAGAAAGAAATTGAATGGAATTTTCAGCCTCCAACGTAGAAGGTGGCCGGAGTTGCCAATTGCGTAACAAATAGTGCAAAATTATATTCCTAAAAAAGTAGAGGGAAGTTTTGGGAACAAGCAGACAATGCCAACATAAGCAATAGCCGGGCCTAGGTGAGGGGGTGGGGATCGTAGCGTGGGGGGGACTTCATCTCCATCTTGAATTAACATTTGGAGGTTTTTCAAAGATAAACTGTTGAGATTTATTTTTCCTGCCAACAAAATTAGGACTAAAATCTTCATAACTACTATGAGAAGTATTTCGGGCAGTCATCTGGGAACATTTACTAGGATTAGGAGGGGGTGTGATATAAAAGGGAATGCCATCTAAATGGTGGTCCAGGGGAGAGGCACAGAGGACGGAAGGAATATATCACAACAAAATATTTAATCCCAAATTATATTATTATACTAAACACTACAATAATTATTTATAAAGAAGATATCTATCTATCTAATATATCTGTATCTACCATCTCATATCTATCTATCTCATATCTATCTATCTATCTAGCCAAAGGATAAATTGGCCAGCACTATTGATCCACACTATTGTAAAAACCTGGCCTGCAGGTGCAGGCTGCTGGGCTAAATATACAGCAACAGGAGAATACAGCAGCACACTGCTAGCACAAAGATATAGATGAAACATGAGTATATAGATAAAACATGAGTATATAGATAGAACATGAAAAGCTATACAGCTGTAATGCAATAAATGAAGATATGAAACTATGAAAATATGAGGTACTTAGCTTGCAAATTTGGCGCCAAATAGCGTGGACCGTCCCACCACGGTAAGGTGACCTCATTCTGGGATGGACCCTACACTTTGTATATGCCTCTGTTGCTGTATATTTAGCCCAGCAGCCTGCACCTGCAAGCCAGGTTTTCACAATAGTTTGGATCAATGGTGCTGGCCAATTTATCCTTTGGTTGTATTACACATACGGGGGAGTGGCTACCTCCATGTTGGCTCCTGCACCCCACCCACCTCTATTAGGTGTATATAAGGTGCCTTGGATGTTTCAGACCTTGCAATGCCTGTTGTACTGTTCACACAGAGGCATATACAAAGTGTAGGGTCCGTCCCAGAATGAGGTCACCTTACCGTGGTGGGACGGTCCACGCTATTTGGCGCCAAATTTGCAAGCTAAGTACCTCATATTTTCATAGTTTCATATCTTCATTTATTGCATTACAGCTGTATAGCTTTTCATGTTCTATCTATATACTCATGTTTCATCTATATCTTTGTGCTAGCAGTGTGCTGCTGTATTTTCCTGTTGCTATCTATCTATCTATCTATCTATCTATCTATCTCATATCTATCTATCTCATATCTATCTATCTAGCAACAGAAGAATGCAGCAGTACACTGCCAGCACAAGGATATAGGTGCAACATGAATATGCAGATAAAACATGGAGAGCTATACAGCTATGGTGTAATAGATGCAAATGTGAAACTATGAAATAGTGAGGCACTTAGCTCGCAAATTTGTCTCCGCCGGCGGTCAAATAGCTTGGACCGTCCCGCCGCGATAAGGTAGCCTCCTGGGACGGACCCTACACTGTGAATATGCCTCTGTGTGAACAGTTCAGTAAGCATGGCAGGGTCTGGAACATCCAAGACACCTTATATACACACCTGATAGAGGTGGGTGGGGTGCAAGGCCAACATGGAGGTAGCCACTCCCCCGTATGTGCAATACAGACAAAGAATAAGTCAGCCAGCACTTTAGTTGATACCAAACTATTATATGGACCTGGCCTACAGGTGCACGCTACTAGGCTAGATATACAGCAACAGAAGAATGCAGCAGCACACTGCCAGCACAAGGATATAGGTGCAACATGAATATGCAGATAAAACATGGAGAGCTATACAGCTATGGTGTAATAGATGCAAATGTGAAACTATGAGATAGTGAGGCACTTAGCTCGCAAATTTGTCTCCGCCGGCGGTCAAATAGTCAGATTTGCGAGCTAAGTGCCTTTACACCACACAAGCTGGAAGCAGAGAGGGGTGATCACTGTGATGTGTACTGTGAAGAAAAAAAAACAAAAAAACGAATATTCGTAATTACGAATATATAGCGCTATATTCGCGAAATTCGCGAATTTGCGAATATGCGATATTTGCGAATAATATTCGAATTGCGAATATTCGCGAGCAACACTAACACTGAGTAGTAAAATCCAAACAAGTTTTATTCCATCACAGTGAGGGTGTCCAGAACAACGTTTCAACCAGCTCCCTGGTCTTTTTCAAGCTTGAAAAAGACCAGGGAGCTGGTTGAAACGTTGTTCTGGACACCCTCACTGTGATGGAATAAAACTTGTTTGGATTTTACTACTCAGTGTGCTGCGGATATTTCCAATTTCTGCTTACATATGGATCCCTGACCCGGGTCTGGGTGCACCGATCCTTGTTTTCCTAGGGTGCTGCTCTCCTTCTATTCTATCTATCTATCTATCTATCTCATATCTATCTATCTATCTACCTCATATCTATCTATCTATCTCATATCTATCTATCTCATATCTATCTATCTCATATCTATCTATCCATCTATCTCATATCTATCTATTTCATATCTATCTATCTCATATCTATCTATCTATCTATCTCATATCTATCTATCTATCTATCTATCTATCTATCTATCTATCTCATGTCTATCTATCTCATATCTATCTATCTATCTATCTCATATCTATCTATCTCACATCTATCTATCTATCTATCTATCTATCTCATATCTATCTATCTCATATCTATCTATGTCATATCTATCTATCTCATATCTATCTATCTCATATCTATCTATCTCATATCTATCTATCTATCTATCTCATATCTATCTATCTCATATCTATCTTTCTCATATCTATCTCATATCTATCTATCTCATATATATCTATCTCATATCTATCTATCTATCTCATATCTATCTATCTCATATCTATCTTTCTCATATCTATCTATCTATTTATCTAACTCATCTCTATTTATCTATCTACCATCTCATATCTATCTATCTCATATCTATCTATCTATCTATCTCATATCTATCTATTTTATATATATATATATATATATATATATATATATTTATATATGAAATGTCAGCAGAGATCTCTGTGTTCCAAAAAGAAAATCATTTCCTCTGTAGTATACAGACCCTAATAAGTACTGGAAGGTTTAAGATTTTTTAATAGAAGTAATTTACAAATCTGTAAATCTTTCTGGCACCAGTTCATAAAAAAAAAAGTTTTCCACCGGAGTACCCCTTTAAACCAAAGGTGGCCATACACATGCTGCTCAGCGGACAGCTATCTCTCCCAGTTCCAGTGTTTTCCAACTAGGGTGCCTCCAGCTGTTGCAAAACTACAACTCGCGGACAGCCTTTGGCTGTAGGGGCATGCTGGGAGTTGTAGTTTTGCAATGGCTGGCGGGACCCTGGTTGGGAAGCACTGCTCTATACACATGTAGGTTTGGCTGTGCATTTACATGTCCTGAATGGAGGACAGAGGATATGCCAGAGTCAGACTCTTCACACAGCAGCACAAATGCAACCTTCTTCTATCCATCATCTGTTGGGGTTGAGTTGGCATGCCCCATACACATTAGACAGCACGCCCTGACGAAATCTGCACACTTCTTCTAATTTGTATGGGGGCCTTTAGAGCTGCTATAAATAAAAAATAAAAAAAATGGCAATAAACTGCAATACCAGGTATAGCCACAGGACAAGAGTGGCGCTATTTTTGTAAAAAAAATAAAAAATAAATAAAAACGTAAAATTTTTTTCCAACTGCTTAACTTTTCTTTACAAGTTAAAGGGATCATTTAAGGACATTATTATTGTCAGACAAAGCAGAATGGAGGTCAGCGGCAGGCATGAATAGAGTATGTTCTGTACGAGGTAACAGTAATGATAGGGTACAGTTTGCCATGGCAATAAATACATTTCTTTTGCTGTCTCTCGTGGAAGGAGCGGTCTCCCTTGGCAGTCACAGTACACCTGTCTCACCTTGCAGCTGTCTCTTGGAAACAGAATCTCTTGCATCAGAACGACAGAAATACAATGGAAAACAATTACCGTTCATTAAAGCTGAAGCACCGAATGGGAGGCAAAAAATAGAATTAAGACGCAGGTCCTTGTTATTACGAAAACTTTGGGATTTCCTTTTCCGGCTTCACGTCTCAAAGTCACACTTTAAGGTTATTAACCTGGAGGAGCCGGAGCCGGGGGGACAACCTCATACATAGGAATACAGGAGACAAGACCGGAACGTTTGGGGGGGGGACACAATCTATAATCTCCGATGAAGCCTCAGGAGTCAGACGGGATGGAAAACTCCACGATTTACTTCCAACAAATGTGAACAAGGTAATAGAAGCCGCTGGTGTGCCTCTGATGGGTAACCACCCAGCTTTTCCAGTCTTGTGAAGAGAATATTTGGTAAAATAACCATATTGGAGCTCTTCAGAAGACTGGGAAAGTTGTGTGGCACGCAGTACACAGTGCAGGGCTCACAGTACTTCCCCAACTTTTCCAGTCTCAGCTAAAGCCCCAGCAGTGATAGGTTGTTCGTCCTCCCTGCCCCTGCACTGATGTGTTTGCTCCCCCTTCACTCTTCTCTCAGTCTGCCATAGCCATATTAGAGCTCTTTAGGAGACTGGAAAAGCTGAGTGGCCCACATTTGCATGCCACCTAGCTTTCGCAGTCTCCTGAAGCCACTGCAGTGATAGGCTGTTCATCCTCCCTGCACTCCAGCACTGCTGTGCTCTCTTCCTGCCCCTGCACTGATGTGGGCTCTCTCCCCTTTCACTCTTCTCTCAGTCTGGAAAAGCCAAAATTCTGCTCTTCAGGAGACTGGGAAAGTTCAGTGGTGCACATATGGTATGCCACCTAGATTTCCCAGCCTCCTAAAGCCCCAGCAGTGATAGACTGCTCATCATCCCTGTGCTCTAGTGCTGCCATGCTCTCTCTTCCCCTGCACTGATGACTTTTCTACCCCTCACTCTTCTCTCAGCCTGCAATAAATCTTCTCATCCCTGCCTGACCTCACCCCTCTCCCTGCCCCTGCATTAACTATTCTCTGCCCCTGCCTGCCCAAAACAATCATGTAAGAGCATTTCAGGGAGGCTGGTAAACACACATATTGCATGCCCCCCAGCTTTCCAAGTCTCCTGAAGCCCCATCAGAGCAGCAGTGCTGTAATGCTCTTTCCCTGCCTCCGCACCGATGTGTTTTCTCCTTCCTCAATCTTTTCTCAGCCTGTAATAAATCTTCTCTCCCCTGCCTGCCACATCCCCTTCCCCTGCTCCTGCACTAACTATTTTCAGCAGCTGCCTGCCGGACAGTTAAATCATACTTTACCATGATGTTGGTCCAGCGGCAGGATGTTTACAACTAAACCTGCATGTGACTTCTGGTACATCACCTGAGTTTTATATTTATAGATTAGTATTATTGTTATGATTTTCCTAATTAATAAAGATGTCTATAAAGAGTTATCCTCTGGTTGACTGATTAAAGGGGTACTCCGCTGCTCAGCGTTTGGAACAAATGGGAGCTCGTGATGTCATAGCCCCACCACCCTCAATGCAAGTCTATGGGAGGGGGCGTGGCAGCCGTCACGCCCCTTCCCATCGACTTGCATTAAGGGGGCGAGCCGTGATGTCATGAGGGGCGGAGCCGTGACGTCACGATGCTCTTGCCCCTATATCACCCATCATTATGTACAGAGCTAGTTTGCTCTGTGCAGTAATGACAGAGGGGTGCTGCAGCCGAGATCCCGGGGGTCCCCAGCGGCGGGACCCCCGCGATCAGACATCTTATCCCCTATCTTTTGGATAGGGGAAAAGATGTCTAGGGGCAGAGTACCCCTTTAAGGGCTTGTAGTAAATGGGGTCAATTTAATGCAGGCCATGTTGGCTTGACAAATGGTGACTGTGACTGACTTGACTGATGACTGACAATCCTCAGACTGTGGCTACTTGTAGCTGTTGTGGCTGCAGACTGGACTTGAAACTGAAGGAGGCTGCCTGACAGGACAGCAGAAGCACGGGGTAACACCTCCCGTACTAGGCCACCACACTACAATTTGGAAACCACTGACCTACAGCATATATATGTAGTTTTAACAGGAAGTCCTCATGAAGACATCCAATGTTCAGGCTACCTGCAACATTTTTTAGTCATTATACTTAACCCATTTCTATTTAGTCATTATTCTTAACCCGTTCATTAACGTCCATCTGCGGCTCGCGAGGTACGACGCGCACTCAGCAGGTGAGCGCATCATACTCAGTGGGTCCCGGTTGCTATAAGCACCCAGGACCCCCGGCTAATGCCGTGCCTCGCCGATCGGGCTGATGCCAGGCATTAACCCTTTAGTCACGGCGATCAAACTTGATCGCCGCTTCTAAAACAAAAGTAAACATTGCCGGTTAGCTCAGTGGTGCTGTTTGGGACCGCCACTGTGAAATCGTGGCATCCAGAACAGCTTGCAGGATGCTAGGAGGGTCCCCTTAGCTGCCTCCTCGCTGTCCGATCGCCAAATGACTGCTCTGTGCCTGAGATCCAGGCATGAGCAGTCAAGCGGCAGAATCATCGATCAATGGTTTCCTATGAGAAACCCCTGATCAATGTAAAAGATCAGTGTGTGCAGTGTTATAGTCCCATATGGGAGCTATAACACTGCAAAAAAAAAAAAGTTAAAAATAAATAGTTAATAAAATAAAAAGGGTTATGATTTTTAAAAGGTAAGGAGGAAAAAATGAAAGTGCAAAAACGGAAAAACACAGTCCTTAAATGGTTAAAAAGATGGATCATGTTTTTTGGAGTTTTTTATGAACTTTCCAGGTGCCATTTAGCAATTTTCCTTTTCCATTCCTTCATGAAAATTTTTTCAAATCAAATTTTCATTGATGCATTCAATTTCGCTATAAGAAAAATAACTTTATCACATTTAGCATCAAGAAATGATGTATAATAGTAGTGATGAGGGGCAGGGGCCATATTCGAATTTGCGATATGTCGCCAATATATTGACGATTATTCGCATATTTGCTATGTTCGTTTACTTTTTTTTCCATGGAAAATTAGCCTAAAAATTACCATAAAAATTTGCATGTGACAAAAAAATATAGTCGTCATTACGAATATATAGCACTATATTCTAAATATTTGCGAAATCGTGAAGTGTCGATATTCGCGACAAAAAATTTGCATTACAAATATTCGTGTTCAACACTATATAACAGTAATTCTTTATTTATATAGCACACACAGACTCTGCAGTGCTGTACACTCAAATTTTCCCTTGTACCCATTGGGGCTCACAATCTAAATTCATCTATTACTATGTTTTGGAGCATAGAAGGAAAGCGAAGTACCCCCACACCAAACATGGAGAGAACATACAAACTTGTTACAGATGTTGTCCTTGGTGGGATTTGAACCTATGACTTCACCATGTGGGATAACAGGGGTCAATGCAGCTCCCACACCACCCCCAGAGTTTAGCATGGTGGCCTCTTTAAATGGCCATTTCCCAGTCCAGAAAGGACATGGTAAGGCACACATTGGCACACACCCTGGTACTGTGGCTGGCTGGTGGAGTTTGGGGTGCCCATGATGGTGTGGGTGCAGGTTATACCAAACCTATTAATGAAACCGATATATGGACGGTGGATTACTAAACCATTTACTTATAGGTCACCGACAGGTAACCCAACAAAAAACCCTTTCTTCCCATACACCTAAATATATGTATAGGTGTATGCAATCTTTATTTTTGCACACTAAAATAGTTTAAAATATATAGGAGCCACTAGGTCCTATGTATAAAGGACAACCTGACCAGCCGGTCTATAGGGTGTATTCAATACATTCTCCAATGCAGGGGGCCTGCAGAAACACCCCCTACTTTTGGAAGATGTAGGACAATGGCACCTGATCTAAAACTTTTTGCATGGCCCCCCTCGACATGTTTCACTGCCGAAAGTAGCTTTATCAAGAGGCAAGCGGGCCCGCTTGCCTCTTGATAAAGCTACTTCGGTAGTGAAACATGTCGAGGGGGGGCCATGTAAAAAGAGAGGAAGAGGAGGTACAATTAGTTTTTACTTGCAGACTTGCAATACTTCCAATATTGGTGGCTTAGAAAGGGTAACCTGTGCAAAACAGAGGTTCTGCTGAGGGTACAAACGCTATATGAATGTGGCTAAGCGAACTTGGGAGCACATGGAGTCTCACGGTCACCCGTCCACCAGTCAGCAGGAAATGCAACAGGGAAGATGAATCCATGGGAGAATATGGAGTCTTCAGAGAAGCCAAAAAGGAGTTGCCCGAAAGACTGATGTGTAAAAAGCCATCCTTGAATGGAGAAGGGGTTTGGAGCTGCAGGAGAAAGGCCACAGGTGCAAGATGAAGGGTTGGTGCTTGTAACCGTTTGGGTGGGAAGGGGCTTCTTGCTGAGAGACGTGCACACAGAGTTACAGTATGGTCCCATAGCAGGAAATCCCATTGGGTATGTCCTTCATAGCTTTATAGGAAAAATTCTCCATTCTGTTTGTCTCAGCGTTAATTATCCAAATGAGAGTTGAATGTTTTCACAGCGACAACAATTAGGAAGATTGTTAAAACCACTGGAGGCCACGGCACAAGAACAAGCCTGGTGTGCTTCCTCTATGTACAATTATATACGTACATGCAACACCCTTATATAGGAATGGCCAGTAGGCCAAGTACCTTAGGACATTGCAATCTATACTACGTCATTGACAGAAAAAATATCAGAATTTATCTGGATCCTCAGGATTAACTGGACTTATCCAACATAGCTTTGACCCAAGTAAAGACTTAGACGTAAGATGTAACAATGACATTTCCACTAATGTCTATAAAAATATTCCTTATCATGACTGACCCTAAATCCGAGCTGAAAGGGGTACTTTGCTGCTCAGGGTTTGGAACAAACTGTTCCGAATGCTGTATCCGACGCCGGGAGCTTGTGACATCATAGCCCCACCCCCTCATGACATCAGGCCAGACCCCTCAATTCAAGTCTATGGGAGCGGGCGTGACATCCGTCACGCCCCCTCCCATAGACTTGCATCGAGGGTGTGGGGGTGTGGCATCATCTCATGAGGGGGCAGGGCTATGGCATCAGGTGTTGGTGTAAACTCTAGCGAGAGATAGGCAAAGACACAAATGGGGGCTCTATCTCACTTTGTGGTTTGAAAGGCCATTTACCTATAGACAAAATGTTTATTGTACTGTTTATTGTACGAGCTGTCATCTTAAATGTATATTCTATACGTCCATGACAGATATAAATTAATTATTCTAATGCATTAGATTTTTCAATCCCCGGCACCTCTGTGAGCCTCTGTGATGGCATCCATTCCCTGGTGAACACCTTGACTAGTATCGAGTCTCTGGTGATGCAGTTGGAATGCAGCTGGTCTGTGGTAACCCAGTGGAATATCATTCAATCCGCGGTGAAAATATAAAAAGGCCTTCCCTGGTGGCTTCCCTGAGTAGTATCAAGTCTCTGGTGACCTAGTTGTATTTCACCTATTCTGTGGTGAACCAATGGGATAGGATGCACTACCCGACGAGCCTATGTGATGCCATCTATTTCCTAGTGATTCTATTGGGTAGCATGAAGACCCTGGTTGGCTATTGACCCAATGGCATTGGATCTACTTCCCTGGTAAGTCTTCGTTGTTAAAGGGGTACTCTGCTGCTCAGCGTTTGGAACAAACTGTTCTGAACGTGCCGGGAGCTTGTGACGTCATGCCCCGCCCCCTCAATGCAACGAGCGCCCGGCGCCGGCTCCAGCATGCGGAACAGTTTGTTCCAAATGCTGAGCAGCAGAGTACCCCTTTAACCCCTTAAGGACACATGACGTACTGGAACGTCATGTGTCCACTCCCGATCTATAACGCGGGGCCACGGCGTGGCCCCGCGTCATAGCGGGTCGGGCCCGGCCTCTAACAACGGCCGGGACCCGTGGCTAATAGCGCGCGGCATTGATCGCTGTGCCGCGCGCTATTAACCCTTTAGACGCGGCGTTCAAAGTTGAACGCCGCGTCTAAAGTGAAACCGAAAGCATCCCGGCTAGCTCAGTGGGCTGTTCGGGATAGCCGCGGTGAAATCGCGGCATCCCGAACAGCTGACAGGACAGCGGGAGGGCCCCTACCTGCCTCCTCGCTGTCCGATCGCCGAATGACTGCTCAGTGCCTGAGATCCAGGCATGAGCAGTCGTGCGGCAGAATCGTTGATGACTGGTTTCTTATGAGAAACCAGTGATCAACATAGAAGATCAGTGTGTGCAGTGTTATAGGTCCCTATGGGACCTATAACACTGCAAAAAAAAAGTGAAAAAAAAAAGTGAATAAAGATCATTTAACTCCTCCCCTATTAAAAGTTTGAATCACCCCCCTTTTCCAATAAAAAAAAAAACACAGTGTAAATAAAAATAAAAATAAACATATGTGGTATCACCGCGTGCGGAAATGTCCGAATTATAAAAATATATCATTAATTAAACCGCTCGGTCAATGGCGTGCGCGCAAAAAAATTCCAAAGTCCAAAATAGTGCATTTTTGGTCACTTTTTATATCATTTAAAAATGAATAAAAAGTGATCAATAAGTCCTATCAATGCAAAAATGGTACCTTTAAAAACTTCAGATCACGGCGCAAAAAATGAGCCCTCATACCGCCCCATACACGGAAAAATAAAAAAGTTATAGGGGTCAGAAGATGACAATTTTAAACGTATTAATTTTCCTGCATGTAGTTATGATTTTTTCCAGAAGTCCGACAAAATCAAACCTATATAAGTAGGGTATCATTTTAATCGTATGGACCTACAGAATACATATCAGGTGTCATTTTTACCGAAAAATGTACTATGTAGAAACGGAAGCCCCCAAAAGTTACAAAACAGCGTTTTTTTTTTCAATTTTGTCGCACAATGATTTTTTTTCCCGCTTCACCATAGATTTTTGGGCAAAATGACTGACGTCATTACAAAGTAGAATTGGTGGCGCAAAAAATAAGCCATCATATGGATTTTTAGGTGTAAATTTGAAAGAGTTATGATTTTTTAAAGGCAAGGAGCAAAAAACGAAAATGCAAAAACGGAAAAACCTCCGGTCCTTAAGGGGTTAAATGCATTGCCGTCTATTAAGACACATGTCTGAGGGAATGCAAAAGAAACCTCCAACCTAACGACGGGATTCAAAGGCACTGGACACACAATTGTAGGGATCTAAGGTTTATTCACCCATGATGCAACGGGTTTCATAGTAAGACTGCTTCATCAGGATGCCTGATGAAGCAGACTTACTGTGAAACGCGTTGTATCATGGGTGAATAAACCTGAGATCCCTACAATTGTGTGTCCAGCGCCTTTGAATCCTGTTGTTAGGTTGTTTATTTTGCATTGATATCGAATTGGACGCGGAGCGGCTGCAGGCACCATACACTATTGCTTTTATCCATGGGTACACTTGGCGGAGTGTAACTTTTTGTGGTAAGCACCACTTCTATCTTTTATCCCGTTAGATAACAGTATCATATACGGAGCGCTGTCTGTTTCTTGTTTTAACATATCTGAGTGGTCCTACTGACAGGTTGTGCCTGCGCGCACTCCAGGTGGAATCTCAGCCCATAATATCTTTAGGCAGAGATTCTGTAGGGTAAATGAGCCCTTAGATTGTAAGTCGATTCTGTAAAAATCAACTGATTCCTATGATATGTACTGTATTTTTCGCCTTATAAGACGCACTTTTTCTTCCCCAAAACTGGGGTGGAAAAGTTGATGCGTCTTATACAGCAAATGCACATTAAAACCCTGTCTTATCGCGGCGGTCCCTGCGGCCATCAACGGTCGGGACCCGCGGCTAATACAGGAAATCACCGATCGCAGTGATGCCCTGTATTAACCCTTCAGATGCGGCGATCAAAGCTGACCACCGCGGCTGAAGCGAAAATGACACTAACCCGGCTGCTCAGTCGGGCTGTTTGGGACCGCCGCGGTGAAATCCCGGCGTCCCGAACAGCTTACAGGACACCGGGAGGGACCTTACCTGCCTCCTTGGTGTCTGCTCCGTGCCGGGATCCCCTGCATGGCCGGCGATCTCCTTCGTCGTCATCACATCATTGCGCACGCCGTCCCATCATCCAATAGGAGCGGCGTGCGCAGCGACGTGATGGCGGCGACGGAGAGCGAGGATACCGGGCAGCAGCGACGGGGACACCCCGGGGACGCAGCGACAGCGATGGAGGGCGACATTCAGGGCAGCGGTGACGAGCAGTGACGGGTCTGGAGCAGCGGGGACACGTGAGTACTACCTCCCATACCAGTGGTCTTCAAGCTGTGGACCTCCAGATTTTGCAAAACTACAACTCCTGGCATGCCCGGACAGCCAACGGCTGTCCGGGCATGCTGGGAGTTGTAGTTTTGCAACATCTGGAGGTCCGCAGGTTGAAGATCACTGTCCTATACTTTACATTGTATTTGGATCAGAATCTTTTTTTTTTAGATTTTCCTCCTTTAAAATTGGGTGCGTCTTATATGCCGGAGCGTCCTATATGGCGGAAAATACGGTATATACCTACAAATATTGTTGCGATGAGTTGCAGAATGAGGAGAATCCTATCTGCCAGTTATGTTCATCATCTCTCCTGTTGTTTACGTTTGCATAAAGACGGGTGACATAGAGACCATATATATTATATACTATTATATTCTTTCTATGTTTACCATACCTGCAGTATTATACAACTGCTTGTTATATTATACAGCTATATTGATGCGTGGCACATAGACACTGGATTGTGACCTGCCCTATGAGGTACATAAATATAGAAACATGGTTAAGATTTCCAAAATGTATAAAGTATTTTTTTCCCCTGTAATAAAGATTATCTTGATGAATATGTTGTTTTTCTATGCCAAATTCTCCGGGCAGACGTCTGGGAATGTGAGAAATATATATTTTTTTCCTCTTGAACATTTCATTCTGTTGTTAGGAGCTTTGTTTTATTTTCCTGATAGGTAAATTACTAATATAACTTTTCCTCTGGAAAATTACATGTAAAATGTTTTAGTTAAAAGTTGGGGAGCAGTGAAAGATTTTTTAATATTTTAGAGGGGGTGACCCAGCTTAGACATTAGTGGCATATCATCTCCAATTGGCCCTGTTCAGCTTAATGTGGAGGCCCATTGTAGTTATGTAATATCCCAGTACAGGACATGGTCCTACACTACATTTAGGCCCTGTTAGGTTGAGTCCCGTGGTGACCCCGGGGCTCTCCTGCAGTGTCTCCCCTGCTGTTAGTACAATGTTATTTATTGTAATAGGTATATAGTCAGTATGCTAATGTATAGACAGTATTAAGGACCTTTGGAGGACTAATGTAATTGTCTAAAGGACCTTTGAGATGTCACATGTTATGTTTATGTTACCCAGAGAGTCACCAGCTTAACACATGACCTGCAGCTTGACCTTTTGGCTCAGCCCCCTTTATAAGGGGGCGGCCATTACAATTAGCTCTCTTTTCTCTCTCTTTCTACTGGGGTACAGGCGAGAACAGATGTCTCAGTGCTAGTGTCCAGCTACTTGGAAGGCCTCAAATCTACCGTCACTTCCAGTAAGTCAAGTCTATGTCTGCTGTCACTGCCTACAGTCCAGTCAAGCCTAAAGGCAATGATCAAAAGTCCATTACAAGTATAATTGGTCCCAGCAAGCTGCGAGGTCCTTTTGTGTTCCTGGCCACCTCTCTGGGATTCTGACCTCAGTAAAGCCTCCATCAAACCAAAACCTGGTCGTGGACTTTCATTTCACTGCCTAGCTGTTGGGATAGCAGAGATATCGTTTGGGTGGTTCCGGATACCCAAAAACCACTCTGGCGTCACGAACATTAGGGGTTAATAACACCTTGCCCCTGGGGTTAATAACATCTGCCCCATCCACCTACACCGCTACACCCCGCGGTCTCGCCATTCACCGTGGCTCACCACAGTTACTAGTCCACCAAATGGCCTTCTGGGGAAAAAAAGGCTTGTGTCCAACTGATGACGTAGTGTCAAGGCCTTTACCTAGTTTTTGCTTTAGGGAATTCTTATTTGTGCATCGGGGACCTAACCTATTGCTACTAAAACACAGAATTCTTCTTAACCCCCTAAATCTTACTTTTTTCTCCTTGGCTCTACCGTTTTTTTCACCTCTATTAAACCTTGCTTTTCCATCTTATTTATCCTGGTAGTGCCTTTTTCAGCCTACAATCGCTATGTCTCGTCTCAAAGTGTATTTCTCTTCTAGTTTTACCACTTTCTACGTCTCTGGCTATTTCATTTTTATCTGCAAACACTGTAGGTTACTATCTTATTGATGTCCAAACCCTTCTGTGGTGTGAAAGAGTGAATATTATGGAACCCCATTGACTCTTCCTCCCAGTTTAGCTATCATAGTGTTAGAGAGGGTTTAAAGGGGTACTCTGCTGCTCAGCGTTTGGAACAAACTGTTCCAAATGCTGAAGCCGACACCGGGAGCTTGTGACATCATAGCCCCGCCCCCTCATGACATCACGCCCCACCCACTCAATGCAAGTCTATGGGAGAGGGCGTGATTTACTTTTTAATCACTTTTTATACATTTTTGGGGGAATAAAATGGGATAAAACTTTTTTCTTTTTTTTTTTTTTTTTTTTTTTAACGTTGACGCCGTTCACCATACGTATGCCTTCGTATGCGCTCCCATATGTAATTCATTTCAATGAGCCGACCGGAGTGAAACGTTCGGTCCGATCTTCTCATTTTTGCGCCGTATGCTCTTTTACAACCGGACCTAAAACTGTGGTCGACCACAGTTTTGCATACGAAGGCATATGGGAGCGCATGTTTTTAGCTCCCCCCTGCCGTATGCGCTCCCGTATGGGACAAAACGTGATGTGAACCCAGCCTCAGGGAGTAAAAGTATTCCCCTTTAGGTATTCACAGTAGCCCCCATTAGGTAATTAAAGTAGCCCCTTTTAGGTAGTACGAGTAGCCCCCTTTAGGTAGTATTAGTAACCCCCTTTAATTACTCATAGTAGTCCCCTTAAAGAGGTACTCTGGTGAAAAACAACTGGTGCCAGAAAGTAAAACAGACTTGTGAATTACATTTATAAAAAAAAAAAATAATCTTAATCCTTCCAGTACTTATTAGCTGCTGTATACTACAGCGGAAGTTTAGTTGTTCTGCCTCAGTGCTCTCTGCTGACACCTCTGTCCATGTCTGGAGCTGTCCAGAGTAGGAGCAAATCCCCATAGCAAACCTCTCCTGCTCTGGACAGTTCCTAACATGGACAAAGGTGTCAGCAGAGAGCAGACAGAAAAAAACAACTCAACTTCCTCTGTAGTATACAGCAGCTGATAAGTACTGGAAGGATTAAGATTTTTTAATAGAAATCAATGCAGTCTTATGATTATTCCTTCTATGATGGTTACATACACAGACATCAGCAGCTTTTGTTTGCCCTTTCCAAAAATTCTTACTGAAAAAATCTTACTACAAAAGTTTTCTTCAAAAATTTTCAAGCATGCGGCAAAGCTGGGAATACAAAGCCTACTCTCTGTACTATAGGATGGTTCCTATACTGTATGGTACCAGTGCTTAGTAATACGGTATCCTTTAGAACACACCAGAACTTTTTCTTATGCATTCTGTATAGGACACAGAGTAATTGATTATTGACCCATAGATCTCCATGACCATACTGACCCATAGATCTCCATGACCATACTGACCCATAGATCTCCATGACCATACTGACCCATAGATCTCCATGACTATACTGACCCATAGATCTTCATGACCATACTGACCCATAGATCTCCATGACCATACTGACCCATAGATCTCCATGACCATACTGACCCATAGATCTTCATGACCATACTGACCCATAGATCTCCATGACCATACTGACCCATAGATCTCCATGACCATACTGACCCATAGATCTCCATGACCATACTGACCCATAGATCTCCATGACTATACTGACCCATAGATCTTCATGACCATAATGACCCATAGATCTCCATGACCACACTGACCCATAGATCTCCATGACCATACTGACCCATAGATCTCCATGACCATACTGACCCATAGATCTCCATGACTATACTGACCCATAGATCTTCATGACCATACTGACCCCTAGATCTCCATGACCATACTGACCCATAGATCTCCATGACCATACTGACCCATAGATCTCCATGACCCTACTGACCCCTAGATCTCCATGACCATATTGACCCATAGATCTCCATGACCATACTGACCCATAGATCTCCATGACCATACTGACCCATAGATCTCCATGACTATACTGACCCATAGATCTTCATGACCATACTGACCCCTAGATCTCCATGACCATGCTGACCCATAGATCTCCATGACCATACTGACCCATAGATCTCCATGACCATTCTGACCCATAGATCTTCATGACCATACTGACCCATAGATCTCCATGACCATACTGACCCATAGATCTCCATGACTATACTGACCCATAGATCTTCATGACCATACTGACCCATAGATCTCCATGACCATACTGACCCATCGATCTCCATGACCATACTGACCCATAGATCTCCATGACCATACTGACCCATAGATCTCCATGACTATACTGACCCATAGATCTTCATGACCATAATGACCCATAGATCTCCATGACCATACTGACCCATAGATCTCCATGACCATACTGACCCATAGATCTCCATGACTATACTGACCCATAGATCTCCATGACCATACTGACCCATAGATCTCCATGACCATAATGACCCATCGATCTCCATGACCATATTGACCCATAGATCTCCATGACCATACTGACCCATAGATCTCCATGACCATAATGACCCATAGATCTCCATGACCATACTGACCCATAGATCTCCATGACCATACTGACCCATAGATCTCCATGACCATACTGACCCATAGATCTTCATAAATACAATTTAACAAGGCTGTAATACACTTGTAAACATCTGGGTCCCACTCTATACCCCTCTAGATAATTGAGTACATAGCTGAAAGAAATCTAAACATTCCATTATCTTTTTTCTAAATGTTTCACTTTCTTTAACCACACAGTGGCGCTGTTGCAGTAGCTGAAGCTCCATGCTTCGATTTCAGCGTCTTAATCTGGAGTGTTCATTTTCGCAGAACCACATGTTAAGGATAAAAAAAGAAAAGACAAAACACACTCATCTATAACAGGCATATGTATCGCAAATGATATAATACATGCATGTTTAAGCGATTCATCCGGTCTGGTGCTTATTTGTGGACTCTTCAGCAGTCCTGAGGAATGTCTCAGCACACGTGCCGTCTTTCATGTTTGTTGACATGGTCAGGGGTAAAGGTACCTAAAAATATAACAACAGCTAATTCCCCAGGAAGGGCCCAACACAATCGGATCTGGATTATAACACGTCTTAGCTGCCAGTCTATCAGTCCTGTTACTCATAAGTACATTAGAGATCATCGCTGTGGTTGCAGAACATCCACAACCGTTCCTTCTGGAGGCATAAAAAAAAAAAAGAATAAAAAAAAGTACAAAAAAAATAAATAAAAAATAAATCCCCATCCTTTCAACTGATATAATAAAATCCAGAATCTGTTTCAAAGATTTGGAATGATGAAGAATGAATACACTTCCACCCTGATCAAAGATAAATGATATTTGAAGAACTGGAAAACATGTTTGGTGCTGAGATGTTTCATATTTCAGCCTCATCTTTTTATTTTTTTACTTTTTTTCCCCCCCTCTGTGTACACATTTTTGGCAAGTTTTAGCTGTCAAATATCAAATTACAAGGCGTGTTGTTTGCATGCAAATGTGTACAGTACACACACACACACATACGTTATCCCCTCGCACACACACACTCACGAACACATTAATGCTTATGAACACCCCCCCCCCCCTCACCCCACCCTCCCACCACTCTTAACAATCCTCATGCAATAGAAAAGTCAGCCTTGGTCTACATATCTTTCTCTCTCTCTCTCTCTCTCTCTCTGTCTCTCGGGAACCCTGTGAGCTTTTTTTTTTTTTTTGTACTGCTTATCGTGGTCAGATTTTCATAAGACTTGGTGGGGATGAAAGCGCCTCCTCGATCTACCTTATCTACAGTCGAATGTTAACCCTTGTGGTGGCCACCAAGAACTGTTTGACTCTTTGTTTCTACAGCAAGTGCTCCGAAGCCCTGTCTCTAAAAACTGCATTGGATGGCTTAATCTGTCACTCAACTATCCAAGGTGGGGGTGGTGGTGTGTTCCTATGGGAAAACATATTCTGAGATTCGCCAGCCAACTCCTTCACCGCACTTCGTTTGACTTGGCTTGCGTGAAACTCCCTGATCGGTTGTTGGGACTCATGTTGGAGAGTCGATTTAAGAGTGCTGGGAAACCTTTGCACGCTTTGCCATTTTTTCTCTCAACTTTTGCGGACTCAGAAAAATGCTTAGACCATTGACATTGCTACTACGAGCTACCGAGAAGCAGTCTTCCAAAGAGTTTTTTTCCGCCCAGGAGCGTGCGGCTGAGACCTCTTTCGAGTCTGATTGTGAGCTGCCAACTGTGACCATTACAACAGCCGGGGATGTTCAGACCAGGGCAATTTGTATAGAGCAGATTTTTTTCAAGCTGTTTTGTCTATTTCATCTGATTGGAAAAACTCTTCGGATTCCAAGTGAAATTTACCCTACTGAGAATCCTAGACCCAGAAGAGGGTGTAGGATTTCCTGAAAAAAGAGGGCACAGGTAGGGTCAAAATGCCAAAAGTTATTTGAAGATGCAAAAGGGGGAAACTGGAGATGGAAATACTCAGGAACAAAAGGAGTTTTTTTGGGAAAGTGGAATAGAAGCGACTACACCTAATTTCAATGTAACCCAATGCTTTCAGTCTCTAAAAGGTATTTGAAGGTCCACTTAACAATTGCAAGAATATACATGTCATCTTAACTGTTTGGCGGATAGTCTAACATATATCTTGACACATACACATTTCTTTTCCATAAATAAGATAAGGTTTCGAGACGTGCATTCTGTAGGCTGGCAGCTCATCCCTACCTGCATAGGTGTTATGTAAGTAAAATTACAATAATAGAGCTTTGACCATTAACCCCCTCTGAAGTCATAGTTGCAGACTGACGGAAGTATGCTTTTGCCTAGGTAATATTTTTGACAATGGTGCAAGTCTATAGACTAGAACAGCTATATATATATATATATATATATATATATATATATATATATATATATATATATACAAATATATGTATATAAATATATATATATATATATATATATAATTTACTTATCTTTTATTATCTTCATTATTTTGCTACTAGATTTACTTTATTTTCTTCATTTTCATGAAGTGATTAAAGTCATTAAAATAAAAAGTTTATTCAGTCAATTTATAAAAAAAAATCAAAATGAAAAAAAAATATATAAATAATTCAAAAAAAGAATATAATGCAAAATGTTATTTAAAAAAAATAAAAATAAAAAAACAATACTTAAAGTCTAGCACTTTTTCCGGGAGGTCAAAACCAAGTAGCAGCTCCTGTGATTCTGCACAGCGTTGCTTAGACACTTGGTAGGGAAAGGGTTACTCTTCAGAGCACCGAGCCATCTGGCTGGGCTGGTTTGGTATAATCGAGCAGATTATGTTCACAAGACTCAGAGTTTAAGGCTCCTCACCCATAGAACAACTCAGAAAAATCTTTTGTACGAGATTTTGCTTGGGGAAAAAAAAAGCAACTTTTTTTTTTCTTCTTTTCGGTGACTCTGAATGAATAGACTTCCAGCAAACTACAGCTTCATGTCGATGTTTCTTAATAGATTTACACGGATGCCATGGTCAATCCAACCACCACGGTAAGAAAAATTACCTGTGATCTGCAAGAGCAAGGTAGGCAGCTGAGAATAGTAAAAAAAAGAAAAGGGTGAGGGGGTTGGAGCCAAGAATTTTTTTAAAGAAAATTAAACTTATTTTTAAAATTCTAATTTGGAAAAATATTTATAGTTAACCTCTTTTGCAGGTATACTTGTTTGCTTTTTTTTATAGAACTGAATATGTTTTTAAGTTAACAAAATAAAAAGAAATTGAAAAAAAAAACATATATATATTGTGAGAATAAGGGGGAAAAAAGCTTCTTTTTTTGAAGGAATGTAGAACTAGCTGTAACAAACCTCATTCACCCCAGAGGCAAATTTTAGCCCTACCAAAAGCAGTCAAAATCTCTCTTCTCTTACTGCTTTCCTGCTCAGGTAATGCACTTAAGCTGCCAGCTTAGTTAAACATTCGCCACCATTGTTTGTGTGTGTTTTTTTTTCATATATATTATACAGCGTTCCATCCACATGTGCTGGATACTGTAAGTGTTCTCGTAGAAGCGTGGTGATAGGGTTATTTACTATTCTGGAAATCTCTGGGGTATACTAATTCTGAACATACCATTTCCACATGCTTAAAAATGTTACTTAATAGAGTGCGGTTTCCAAAAATAATGTCCTGTTTCTTAGGACATGTCAAGCTGTTTTATTACTGTATTTATTTTAGTTAAGTGTAGAAAAAAAACTCTTGAAATAATATATTAAGGTTAAAAAATTTAAAAAAATCTCTATGTGTTCAGGTGCATTTAGGAGTCAGGCACTTATGATCAAATTCAAACTGTCCAAAAAACGTCATTTCGAGTTGTGATTTATGCAGTTTGGCGCCCTCATGGGTATATTTTGTTATGGTGTGGTTTTCTTTTTTTTTATGTGTTACTATTGAGTGGTTGTATAACGAATGTCATTCGTGCTTGCTGGATGGTAGGTGTACATTAAAAGAAAATGGAAACTTTAGAAGTATTGGCATGTACAACGATAAACGTGACTGATGGCAAAGTCATCCCTACATCCACGGGTGTATTAGATGGATATGACTAAATGCTAAAGGGAAGCTAGGCAAAAAAAAAAAAAAACATTAAAGTCTTCCCGCTTACGTAAGTCACGAGTTCACGTTCTGTTGGAATCCTTCTAAAAAAAAAAAAAAAATTCTCATCTCATTGGTAATTATTTTAGGGCAATGAGTTCTCATGGTATTGGAATCTCATTCGGTAATTCTCGGCTAATAGGATTGTACTGGATATTTCTGAAGAGCCTTTGGCCAGTTTGCTGTGAGCAAATCTTCTCACTTGGTAATTTGTCTATGGACAAGTGAAATCGAGATCCAAATAAAAAAAAAAATTGGTTTCTCGATTTTTGGGGAATTTGTTTTGGATGCAAAAGCCCATACGCAGCTCAATGGGAAGTAGGAAATGGTAGACTTTTCGGAACCTGTTGCCTCTACAGTAGGTTTACAGAGTCATCTTTAGGGCCCAGCAAGATGGAAAAAGCCTACTAGGATAGTTATTCATTATATGGGCCAAAAAAAAACAGGACAGGGTAAGTAATTGCGAAACAAGGTGGTACAAGTTTGGTACATTTTTACATTTTTGGTTAACTTGGTACAACATACATTTTTGAATTTGGTTGGATGTAAGGGAAATGTGTTGGTTCAGGAATCTATGTTTATGGAGGAATGTTCTGGTTGTGTTGATGGTCGGGATGCCTCTGTAGAATAAGGCATAAAATAAGGCATTTCATAATCTTATGAAAAATTCCAAAACCCCAATGTGTTGTTTACAATGATGGGTGATCAATCAACTCTATGGTTTCTGGAATTGACATTGGAGAAAAAGGCCTAAAAAATTCCAACATTTTGATTCACATGACGAGTTTTATTGTTTCTTGTGTACAGTTTGTACTGTATCTAGAATGTTCAACCAGGACTCATACAATGTTCCGAAATTAAGATTTCCTTAAGGGACCTTTTAAAAGTGGATAATGATAAATGGAAATAGTATTTTGCTTACATAAAGGGTTGGTCCCCTTTGAAAGGATTTCCTATAAATAGTCTGATAACAAGGTGTCCAAACTACTGCCACCTTCATCAATCAGCTGTAACTAGTGAGGAAAACTCATCAGAAAGCATTCAGTTTCCCTGCAGTGCCACCACAGGACAAATGAAGCATTACAGTTTTCACCAAAATCAGTTGGAAGGTAATGTAGTGTTCTGACATCTTGGGTCCTCCACATGTTCTATACAGCCTCTAATAGTATATAACAGTGATCTCCAAACTGTGGCCGCCTAGATATTGCAAATCTCCAACTCCCAGCATGCCCAAACAGTCAACAGCTGTAGTTTAGCAACATTTTGAAGGTTCTGAGATTGGAGACCACTGGTCTATATGGTAGGTGTAATGAGCGCTCCTGCGGTCTGGCTTCCCGGCCACAGGTGCTCGTCTGCTCTATGCTCCACTACTGCTGGCCGGTGTCCCAGCCGCAGATGCTCCCCTCCTGTAATGTGCCTGCCTGCGGTCTGGTGTCCTGGCCACAGGCGTTCACCTCTGTCCCCTTCTGGTGCTGCGGTCTGCAACCCCTGTGTCTCTTACCCCTACTCATCTCTCCATGCTCTGTAGCTCTATGGTTGCCGGCGTGAGCGCACCCGCCCCCTAGTGCGCGCTCGCCGGCTCTCTAAGATTTAAAGGGTCAGCGTGCCAGTAATTGGTAATTGCTGGGCGCTTACCCTATAAAGGGGACTGACTTCCCCTTGACCCCTGCCTGATATTTGTGTCTTCTAGAGCCTTAGAGAAAGTGTTTTCTAGTGTGTTCTGACTATCCGTGTACCGTACCTTCTTGCTACATCCCTGACCTTGCTCCTGTGCTGCCAGCCTCTGACCACCTTGCTTCGTACCTGACCATGCTCCTGTGCCACCAGCCCTGACCTATTGCCTGTCCTGACTATGCGCATGCCTTTTCCTTTTTGTGCCACGCTACACCTCGGCAGCCTGTGTGGACAATTCGTATCAGGGGTAGCGACCTGCGTGCCACCTGCCACAGCAAGTTCATCCCGCTTTGTGGCGGGCTCTGGTGAAAACCAGAGGCACCTTAGACTACGCTCCCTGGTACGACCCATACCATCATCCACACAGGTCCAGAGGGTCCACTTCTCCATCACCAGCCGTTACAGTGGGCAGAGTGACTGGTAAATAGCTGTCTATCAATGGGAAGTGGTAGACTTTTCGGCACCTGTTGCCTCTACTGTAGGTTTACAGAGTCATCTTTAGAGCCCAGCAAGAGGGAAAAAGCCTACTAAGCTAGTTAGTAATTATATGGGCCAAAAAAAAAAAAAAAAACAGGACAGGGCAAGTAATTGAGAAACAAGGTGGTACAAGTTTGGTACATTTTTACATTTTTGGATTTGGTTGGATGTAAGTGAAATGTGTTGGTTCAGGAATCTATGTATATAGATGAATGTTCTGGTTGTGTGGATGGTCCATGTGCCTCTGTAGAATAAGGCGTAAAATAAGGCATTTCATAATCTTATGAAAAATTCCAAAACCCCAATGTGTTGTTTACAATGATGGGTGATCAATCAACTCTATGGTTTCTGGAATTGACATTGGAAAAAAAGGCCTAACAAGTTCCAACATTTTGATTTACATGACAAGTTTTATTGTTTCTTGTGTACAGTTTGTACTGTATCTAGAATGTTCAACCAGGTACAATGTTCTGAAATTAAGATTTCCTTAAGGGACCTTCAAAAGTGGATAATGATAAATGGATATAGTATTTTGCGTACATAAAGGGTTTGTCCACCTTGAAAGGATTTCCTATAAATAGTCTGACAACAAGGTGTCCAAACAACTGCCACCTTCACCAATCAGCTGTAACTAGTGAGGAAAACTCATCAGAAAGTATTCAGTTTCCCTGCAGTGCCACCGCAGGATAAATGAATCATTACAGTTTCCACCAAAGTCAGTTGGAAGGTAATGTAATGTTCTAAAATGTTGGGTCCTCCACATGTTCTATACAGCCTCTAATAGTATATAACAGTGGTCTCCAAACTGTGGCCCCTAGATATTGCAAAACTCCAACTCCTAGCATGCCAAAACAGTCAATGGCTGTAGTTTTGCAATGTTTTGAAGGCCAGAGATTGGAGACCACTGGTCTATTTGGTAGGTATAGTGACTGGTGAATAGCTGTCTATTAAACTCTTTCATAGAACTCTATAATAGAGTGTTTTAACATGGGTGCTCATATTCATATGCATAGCAGAAGGGATTGTGTTATGTCTTATGGTGGGGGTTTCTCTTGGTGGCAGTCCACCCTTGTTATAAAAATGCAGCTTATGGGATTTTTATTTAAAGTGTACCTGTATATTTTTGTCCCTACAGCTATTATTTGCATGTCTCTATGAGGAGTCCAAATACAGGAAGTGATGGTGGACAAGCAGGGCTCTGTACACTGAGGACAAGCAGGGCTCTGTACACTGAGGACAAGCAGACTCTGTACACTGAGGACAAGCAGGGCTTTGCAAGCTGAGGACAAGCAGGGCTCTGTACACTGAGGACAAGCAGGGCTCTGTAAACTGAGGACAAGCAGGGCTCTGTACACTGAGGACAAGCAGGGCTCTGTACACTGAGGACAAGCAGGGCTCTGTAGACTGAGGACAAGAAGGGCTCTGTACACTGAGGACAAGCAGGGCTCTGTACACTGAGGACAAGCAGGGCTCTCTACACTGAGGACAAGCAGGGCTCTGTACACTGAGGACAAGCAGGGCTCTGTACACTGAGGACAAGCAGGGCTATGTACACTGAGGACAAGCAGGGCCATGTACACTGAGGACAAGCAGGGCTCTGTGCACTGAGGACAAGCAGGGCTCTGTACACTGAGGACAAGCAGGGCTCTGTACACTGAGGACAAGCAGGGCTCTGTGCACTGAGGCTCTATGACATGCTCCCGGCTCACACATCAGGATGATTGACAAGCCAGGAGTCTGCACACATCCCTGCTTGTCCTGCCCTCACTTCCTGTATTTGGACTCTTCATAGAGACACACAGGCAATAGCTGCAGGGCCGAAAAAATTTCACCCAAAAATATACACATTTTTTAATCAATGTATATTACAAATATAAGCTCACTAATAGGAGCATAAGCAGTATTATGATATTGAACGTTCACAGTCTTATATACAAAAATTAAAAGAGGCTATTTAGATAAGAAAAAGGTATTAATTGTTATATATATATATATATATATATATATATATATATATATATATATATATATATGGCATAATCTGCAGGGCCCTTGCAGAAATGCCAATAGATATATAAGGATAAAATACAATAAAATCTTTATGTAAAAGTGCATATTATGCAATCTACACTGCTCAGAAAAACTATGGGGAAGACTATGGCCCTCATTTACTATTGCAAACCCGACATGCACCTGAAATTCTGTCTGCGCCTGAATATGCGCCTGAAATTCTGTCTGTACCAGAATATGCGCCTGAAATTCTGTGTGCGCCTGAATTTGCACCTGAAATTGCGCCTGAATTGAAAAAACTCCAACTAACTCTCCATTTTGCTAAGAAAACCCGAAAAAGGGGCATGGTCATCGGGGAAAGGGGGCGTGGTCACCGAAATGGGGCGTGTTCCCGACATTTTCACAAAATCCCAACATATTTACTAAAGTTTCCACAGAAAATGTGGTTGATTTCAGCTGAGGAAAACTAGACAGATCAGAACATATGTAAAAAAAAAAAAAAAGCAAAATATAGGGAAAGTGGAAACTGTAGGGAAAGCTTAGTAAATACCGTGGAAAATAAATTGTAGGGAATTAAAATCCACAAAGAAACCTACACAACACTCTTAGTAAATAAGGGCCTATGTTTCCATTTCCAACATATATTTCGATTCTACCCTAGACATTTAAGAGATAAAGGGGGAGATTTATCAAAACCTGTCCAGAAGAAAAGTTGCTGAGTTGCCCATGGCAACCAATCAGATCTCTGCTTAAATTTTTAACAAGGCCTGTGCAAAATGAAAGAAGCGATCTGATTGGTTGCTATGGGGGTTTAACAACTTTTCCACTGGACAGGTTTTGATAAATCTCCCCCAAAGTTACCACCTCTACAATCTGGTTTTACGGATTGTGTGGCAGCAAGCTGGGTACCTCTTATATGGTAGTTGTGAAAAGTCTTGTAATGTGCAGATAATGTATGATTTTCATACCCTCTTTTTATGTTATAAAAGTGTTCAGCTATCCATTTTTTGAGTGTGTGTGACGTTCTACCTATACAGTAGTCCCTCAAGTTGTACTGTAGGGGGCGCAACCAGACAGCCAGTCAGTGCATGCACTTCAGTAATACAGGGGTTTTACCAGTAAAATGCCCATTCTGATTGGTCGGTTCTTCCAGCCATTGACACGTTTCGCAGATCTGGACTGTCTGAAGTATTGTTTGTGGAGTCTGGTTTCAAGTTACAATGGTCCAGCAAAGACCATCGTATGATGAAACTATTGTATGTTGAGGCAATTGTAAGATGAGGGATCACTGTATACTATTTGTTACAAGGGCAACTGATAATGTAGATGATGTTTTTACTGTTGCAAGTGAGAAGTTCTTTGACAACGTGTTTCTTCTGGTTTGTGTTGGATATCATATAGTCTGTTTCTTTAGGGAACTCCGTGACTTTGCAGTTGTTGCATCGGTGAAAAAGGAAATGGTAGATTGAACCAAATTGTGTTGAGGAAGATGGAAACTGTCAAATCGGATGAAACTATTTTTGGATGTGGGTTTGTGGTATGTATTGCATGTGAGTTTATTGTTTTGAACCGTGATGGCGAGGTCTAAATATTCAATTGTGTGTGGACTGATGTTTGGTGGGAATTTGAGATTGAATGTGTTATTGTTGAGTTGTTGGGTGAATGTGGTTATTTGTTGTGGTGCACCATTCCAGATTATAATGATATCAATGATGTATTTTTTCCAGAGGACCAGGTTTGCGCCACATTCCGGAGTGAGCGTGAGTTCCTAACAGTGGTCCATGAATAAATTAGCAAAACTCAGCGCAAACCTGGTCCCCATCGCGGTTCCGACTAACTGTAGGTAGAATTGATCGTTAAAACAGAAGTAAATATGAGAAAGGATGTAGTAAATGCCTTCTAGTACAAATTGTGCTTGATCTGCTGGTATAGTACCGTTTTGCATGAAGTGTTGTATTGCTTTGATGCCTTGTTGATGATCTATACAGGTGTATAGTGAACTGACGTCAAGGGTAGCAAGGCACCAGTTCTGTTGCCACTGTAGGGATTCCAGGAGTTTGATGACTTGTTTAGTGTCTTTGATTTATGATTTTGTTAATTTAACGAATGGTTGTAATAGAATATCAATGTACTCTGATAGGTGTGAAGTGAGTGATTGGATTCCAGAAATAATTGGTCTACCTGGTGGTTGTGTTGAATTTTTATGAATTTTCGGAATACAGTAGAAGATATGTATATGTTTTTCAATGTTAATGATCATATTCATGTTTGGTAAGTATGTTTTGTTGAAATGCTCTTTACATGTAGTCTGTAGGTGTTGATGATATGGTTCTGTAGGATTATGTGATAGAGTTTTGTACGTGTTGGTGTCTGATGGTTGATGCATTCTGTATTGTACATGTGTGTGTCCATACGTACTATGTCCCCGCCTTTGTCGGCCGGCCGTATAACAATATTGTTGTTTTTCTGTAAGTCTTTTGTATTTCTCTTCTGGTGAGATTACATTTCTGAGATGTTTTTTTTGTTTTTTAATGTAATTTTCTACATTTAATTTAAATGTTGTCATGGTGTCACTCATCTCCTGCCTAGGGTATGCTTAGGGTAGTGGTTTTAAATTAGTGTGTGAATATTTTTGGGTTGAATGTTGATATTCTATAGGATTCTTTTGGAAATATTTTTTCAAACATAGCTTACGCATATATTTCTCTATTCCAATATATACTTTGAATTTGTCCATGGGTTCACTGGGTGCAAATTTCAATCCTTTATTAAGTAATGTAACATGTTGTGGTGATAGTTTCTTACCACTTAGATTGATTATGGCTGAGTCTGATTCTATTGAAGTCTGTCTATTCTTTGTTTTGGTCTTACGTCTGGTTCTAGTGTTTCTTCGTGGGTCCTTTTCCGGGTTGCTGTTGCTTTGAAGGATGTCTCTTGTAGTGGAGGGTGAATCTGTACTTTGGTGGTGGATTGGGCATGTGGAGTGATAGATATTTATGGATGTGGTACAGTCTGAGTGTGGGGTTTTTGTGGTGCTGGTGGTGTGGGTAATAGGGGTTGTTTCTGTGGATAATGTGTACTGCTGTGGTTGGGATTCTTGTTGGTATTCGGATGATTGGAGTAAGAGTGTTGTGGCTGATTGGAGAACCCACGAAGAAACACTAGAACCAGACGTAAGACCAAAACAAACAAAAAAACAGACTTCACCATTGATTATGACTGAGTCTGATTCTTTCACCACTGGACTACCCCTTTAATACTATCGGACCACAGGATCTGTGCTCCGGTGTAATTGCTCCACCTATAAATATTCATGTCTTTCTCCTATTTGGTGTATGACCAAGAGCCCTTTCTGCGCTTGAAACGCGTAACTTCCTGTGTTCCTGTGTTGTCTTAATGGAATAAATCTTGGATTTTATTTGCACAAGAGCTGGATTCTACCTTTTTGTTTGTTTTCTTGTTTACCGGTGTTGTTCATCCCCTTGATCCATGTTCCATCTGTCCATGGCGTGGTGAACTGTTCTTCTCTTTTCCATTCCACCATTTAGGTGTATTCATAAAGTATGACACCGCCAATTCTCCCACTGAGAATTATGTGGCTGATTTTTTTATTGTTCTATTCTTTCTTTGGACATAAAGTTAATTCCTTTGCTTTATGTACTTGGTAAATTGATGATAGATTTCTTATTCTCTTGGTTTCTCAGATGTAGTAATGGTTGAATACATATTCAAGAGTAGATATACAGTTCTTGACTAATTGAATTCCCATCAAGGACAAAATGTTGTAGATAGCCAAGCTAAGTGATAATCTTAGCTTGGTTATCTAACGTTACCTAACGTTCTGGTATAGACAAGTAAATAAACTCTCCTCAATGACAAAGCTTTCATCAACGAGATCTTCTTGACCATGAGGAGACATTTATACTTTGTAAAATATATGAATATATGACTTTCATTGGATATGCAGATAGACATTTGAACACAGTCTGTACAGATAGATTGGAATAAGGCCTTTAGAACTGTTTTTACTGGTAGTGGGCTAGATTGGCCTACTGGACTACCAAAGGATTCCCCAAGGCCAAGGCTCTGATACAATATTGAGTCTATACTGTAACAATGCCCCAAAAGTCCAGCAAAAGACAACCACAACTGTAGAAGACTTTGGAGTCATTGCTTGCCACTAGTGTCACTGGGATGATTTACAAGACTATGATGCCCTTAAAAGTGGTTGTATACATATTCTGTGTGATGCTCTGTTAGAAATATTAACCAAATATTAACCAAATAATATAAATTTATTCTGGTGGCCTTGAGGGAACTCAGTCTAATGCTGTCTATAAAGACTGTCCGAATTTGCAGTTTTTATAACTGCTAAAGAGGTTGCCCTGTAAGCAGAAAATCTCCTACCTGTTCTGTTCCCCAGCACTCCACTACCGTTTCTAGATTGTCTCAGAAGTATACAGTTCCATGATGGGAGGGGACGGTTGCTTGTCTTGATCATATGAATGGCAAAACTATAGCCAATACTGTACCTTAATGATGTCCCCTCAACATCAGTAACTTCATGCAGCTAAAGGATATTACATGTGGGCGTGGTCAAGCACTGGCCCCTACCTTCTCAGAACGGTATACTTCTGAGATGAGCAGAGAACCATGGAGAATTGAATAGTAGAACTGGTATAACCTTACCTGCTCCCTGACAACCCTCTATAGGAGTACTTCAATCTTTCAACGTGATGATCTCTAGGATGGAGTGGGGCGGTTTGAATCTGAAATTTAGGAATTACCCCCACCACCAGTTTCGTCAATGAGTGGACCACATTGTTGGTGTCATATTACTAGTGTTGCTCGCGAATATTCGCAATTCGAATATTATTCGCGAATATCGCATATTCGCGAATTCGCGAATTTCGCGAATATAGCGCTATATATTCGTAATTACGAATATTCGTTTTTTTTTTTTTTTTTTTTTTTTTTTTTTTTCTTCACAGTACACATCACAGTGATCATCCCTCTCTGCTTCCAGCTTGTGTGGTGTAAAGAAGGCTGTAATACTACTGTGTGAGACTGACGTGCGGAAATTCACATATGCGAAAATTAGCATATGCTGGTTTTCGCATATGCGAATTTCCGCACGTGTTAATTTGTATATGTTAATTTTCGCATACGCGAATATTCGCATATGCGAAAATAAAACGGGGGTATAACGAATATGCGAATATTCGCGAATATATGACGAATATTCGTCCATATATTCGCGAATATTCGCGAATTCGAATATGGCCTATGCCGCTCAACACTACATATTACATCTTCTACACTATTTGTACCAGCATAATGGTACAACCTGACAACCTGGGCAGGGTAAAGCTGGGAATGGGAGGTCCATTATGCATAGTCTATGGCAGTTATTCCCATCTTTCCAACCAGCGTACCTCACCTTCTGCGAAACTACAACTCCCAGTGTATGGTGGGAACTGCTGGAGGCATGCTAGTTGGGAAACATTAATCTAAGGTCCCTATTCAGGGTTAAATCTTAGACATATAAAGTCAAATTAACAGATGTGCACTTAGGAATTCGAATGGAGCAAAAATTTATTTAAGACTCCATTGTCTACAAATAAATGCCTTGAAGGGATGGAAGTAAAACTATGCCTGCCTGCATTTATGTTGTAAAAAAAAAAAAAAAAGAAAATTTGGAGTAAATCCAAAAGAAAGAATCTTGTTCTTAAGCCGTACCCAAGAATAATGTATTAAGTGCACTTCCCAGCCCTGTGCGTGAATGGAGAATGCCTATTTAACAACCTGACGGCAATTGTTGTGTTGGGGATGATGGCTTGCCGCCATAGTAATATTGCGTGTTCTGCCATATCCCTTTCAATTTACAATAGCATTTGACACGGTCTTTTAATACATTGTCTTTTTTTATACCCTTCCGAATTAGTCATAAAATGTTTGACTTCGTCAGTACTTTTTTTTTTGTTCAGGGAGTGGTAGGAGTTGTAGAGTAGAATGCAGTAGAGTAGAATGCATGGCCACTATAAGCATGGATTGAATGGTGAAGCTGCACCAGGTCCTCCCTCCACTGTGGTTCCCATCTCCCTGCTCATGGCCCAGCAGAATTAAACCCCTTCTGGGTGGTCTGCTTCCAGCCACTCCTTCCCCCACCTCAAGTCAAGTAGGAGGCCTATATGGCAACTGAGCTCTGGTGGGCACCGGTGGTTGGTACTCACTGTGAAATGGTGGGACTAACAAAAATACATTGAGAAAATTGCTTTCGCTCATCATCTCTGAAAGGGAAGCTCTCAAGTTTGCAGTTTTTTTTGTTTTTCACTAATCAAAAACTTGGGAAAATTTAAGTACCACCCCTGCAAATGTCTAGGAACAACTTTGATATAGCCCCCAAATGGTCATTTTTATGCAGGGTTTTGCATAGAATCCCAACCCCTTCTGTTGTCTGGTGTGCAGGACACTGACAAAATATTAATATACAGCATTGCTTGCCAGGTTTCTTATGTGGATCTATAGGAACAAAAGGAAATTCCACAAATTCATTACATACAGCCATTGTTTGGTATAACAGGAAAAGAAAGTCAAGAGTCATGACTAGAGATGAGTGAATGAATTTGGCACTAATCAAGTTTATTCTGAATTTCCCAAAAACGTTGTTATGCTGGGAATATAGAAATCTTGGGTTTTGTTCCGCAATGATGGCTGCTACTATGAGCCCTACACAGCCACACATCTCCTGCCTTTTCCATCATGTTTTATACTGTACAGTGATCCCCCGACATACGATTGTTTCATAAAACGATGGCTTCTGTGTGTCAGGGCCAACGCAAAAATGGCTATCCGGCAGCGCTGACTGCTTCAACTGCCACCGAATAGCCGTTTAATGTGCCCCATGTGCCCAGCTCAATGATACATGTCCCCGCCACTCTGGCCCGTCAGTTCGCCGCTCCTCTGCTGCCCCTGCCCTGCATCATTGCTCTCTGTCACCGTCATCACGTTGCACGCCTCTCCGTCATCCAATAGGGTCGACGTGAGCAGTGATGTGATGATGTAGAGTGAGGGTGCAAGGCAGTGGCGACGTAGTGATACAGCAGCAGAGGAGGGGCAAACTGACGGACCGGAGCGGCGAGGACATGTGAGTATCATTGAGCATCCATGGTACGAAACCCTCAACATACGATGGTTTCAACAAACGATGGTTCACCTGGAACCAATTACCATTGTATGTTGATGGACCACTACTACTACTACTGTTACTACTACTACAAGCCCTACTCATCCTCACATCTCCTGCATTGTCTATCATGTTTTATACTGTACTGCTATTACTACTATTACTGTTACTACTACTACGACTACTACTACTACATATACTACTACTACTAGCCCTACTCAGCCTCACAGCTCCTGCCTTGTCCATCATGTTCTATATTGTACTGCTATTACAACTAATACTACTGTTTCTACTAAAACCATTACTACTACTAAAACTACTTATACTACTACTACTAGCTCTGCACAGCCGCATATTTCTTGCCTAGGCCATCATGTTCCATACTGTACTACTACTAATACTACTTCTACTACTAGTCCTACATGGTCGCACATGGCCAGTTCTAAAGTACTAGACCTGAAGTTAATTGTTGCAGTCATCTCTAGTGATGACCATCGAGTGTGAGGACCACCATATCACAGTCTTCTGGACCCCCAGATTTGTCCTGGGGGGGGGGGATAGCAGATCCTATATTGAGGTGTTGTGGAGTCTAGGTAACAGTGTCATATGTCGTATCAGGTAGATACCACCCATCATTATTCTGACTGAATGCAGCTGAAATCCTTACTTTTGAAATGTTACACCATTGTAGTCTAGGGAACACATAAAAACTTTTCCCTGCCTGTTTAAGTCAAGTTAGAAAAGTTTAGACAACTCTTCATTATAGTTTACAGTTCACAATTCACTTGAGTACAATTGAAATCAACCACAGTGAAATCCAACCGTAAACCTCAAGTGTTTGTTTGTCTGCGGTAACCCCCTCGCCAGCCCGATCCAAACTACTTTGACCAGCCTTGTCTTATGTTCTACTCCTTAAAAAAAGACACTGGAGTCGACTGGGAAGACAGTGACCTGACCTAGAAGCGAAATACCTTCAAGTGTTTTTAAAGAGCCATTGTGAGGTTTTGGCATCATGTAACACACATCACAATATCACACTTTATAAAGCATTTCCACAGATGGGATATTTCACAGAAATACTTAAAGACATAGCCAAGCAATTACATGTCTAATAATAACAGATGTATCTTCGAAAATGGCTCGGTAGAGTTCGAGGGACTGAGGAAGGACACGTTAAGTCATTCTTAAGTTATTGCTCTTTTCTTTAAAGGGGTTGTCCAGTTTAAAAAACCCACCTATATTAGCAAAAACCCACCTATAGAGCCCCCCCATCTTTTTGCTCAAAAAACCCTAATACAGGTGGGTTTTCTAAACTGGACAACCCATTTAAAGGGGTACTCCGGTGGAAAACTATATATATATATTTTTTTTTTAATCAACTGGTGCCAGAAAGTTTAACAGATTTGTAAATTACTTCTTTTTAAAAATCTTAATCCTTCCAGTACGTATTATCTGCTGAATACTACAGAGGTAATTCTTTTCATTTTGGAACAAAGTGCTCTCTGCTGACACCTCTGTCCATTTTAGGAACTGTCCAGAGTAGGAGAAAATCCCCATAGCAAACATATGCTGCTCTGGACAGTTCCTAAAATGGACAGAGATGTCAGCAGAGAGCACTGTGCTCGTGATGTCAGCAGAGAGCTCTGTGTTCCAAAAAGAAAATAATTTCCTCTGTAGTATTCAGCTGCTAATAAGTACTGGAAGGATTAAGATTTTTTAATAGAAGTAATTTACAAATCTGTTTAACTTTCTGGCACCAGTTGATTTGAAGAAAAAATGTTTTCCACCGGAGTGGAAAAGAACAATAACTTAAGAATGACTTAACGTGTCCTTCCTCAGTCCCTCGAACTCTACCAAGCCATTTTCGAAGATACACTGTTGTCATTTCTTGGTCAGAACAGAGGAGTGGAGGACAGTTTCCGAAGGACCTTTCCTGTCCTGTATTACACAGACAATATATTGATCTGAGTGGACATTGTGTAGTACTTCATTCCTCCTGTGGTGATGCTGTGGGGAATAGAACTTATTATCAGGTTTTACCAAAAATCATTGCCGATTGCTGAAGGTCCCAGCAAGAAAACACATTTTTATCAGCTTATTGTCAAGAGACTCCTATAACAAGTAGGGTTTGTCAAAAGTGGACATCATCTTTGGTTTTTGGGTTTGTAGTTTTTCAAATACACTATAATAGTAAGAATAAGCTTGTTCATTCTGTATACTATAAGGAGGTCGCCACCATCCACAAAACCAAGAAGTAATGCAGTTTTATCAGCCTACATTCTGTTGTAGTGACATAGTTTTGTTATGTTACTTTACGTAAAATGTCAACTGGTTGAGAATCCAAAGTATGCCTCTTCAGAGAAGGTTCGATTAGTAGGCCCATTACTTATTGTGTAGGCCCATTACTTATTGTGTAGGCCCATTATTTATTGTGTAGGCCCTTTACTTATTGTGTAGGCCCTTTACTTATTGTGTAGGCTCATTACTTATTGTGTAGGCCCATTACTTATTGTGTAGGCCCATTACTTATTGTGTAGGCCCATTACTTATTGTGTAGGCCCATTACTTATTGTGTAGGCTCATTACTTATTGTGTAGGCCCATTACTTATTGTGTAGGCCCTTTACTTATTGTGTAGGCTCATTATTTATTGTGTAGGCCCATTACTTATTGTGTAGGCTCATTACTTATTGTGTAGGCCCATTACTTATTGTGTAGGGTCATTACTTATTGTGTAGGCCCATTACTTATTGTGTAGGCTCATTACTTATTGTGTAGGCCCATTACTTATTGTGTAGGGTCATTACTTATTGTGTAGGCCCATTACTTATTGTGTAGGCTCATTACTTATTGTGTAGGCCCATTACTTATTGTGTAGGCCCATTACTTATTGTGTAGGCCCATTACTTATTGTGTAGGCACATTACTTATTGTGTAGACCCATTACTTATTATGTAGGCCCATTACTTATTGTGTAGGCCCTTTACTTATTGTGTAGACCCATTATTTATTGTGTAGGCTCATTACTTATTGTGTAGGCTCATTACTTATTGTTTAGGCCCATTACTTATCGTGTAGGCCCATTACTTATTGTGTAGACCCATTACTTATTGTGTAGGCCCATTATTGTGTGGCCGCTCAGTCCATCCCTATGGGTAGTTGAAGGGACCATACGCTGCTCTTATGCCTCAGACAATGGGCCTAGTAATGATACCCTAGCTGAGAATGACTACTTTGGCACCATCCATTATAGTGGTTGTCAAGTTTATTAAAACATTTTCATATATCCTATCAGGTGTTCTTAGTGTGGAGGTCCTCAACTCAGGATTCTTATCTCTCTGAAAAGGGGACAGTGGTTCCTAAGAGGGTCTTTCACTCTGGAGAACTTAGGCTAGTCTGCATCATATTGACTTAAATGGATACTCTGCTGCTCAGTGTTTGGAACAAACTGATACGAACGCTGGAGCCGGCAGCTCATGACATCATAGCCACGCCCCCTCAATGCAAGTCTAGAGACTTACATAGAGGGGAGGGGCTATGACGTCACAAGCTCCCGGTGCCGGTCCAACGTTCTGAACAGTTTGTTCCAAACGCTGAGCAGCGGAGTATATATTTAATTAGTCACTATTTAATGCTTCTTTTTTCCAGGAAATTATACACTCTCTCAAGTGCCCCCAAAAATTATAGCTGATAATAATAAGAGGACACGCTGAGATTTGTTTGTTTGTTAAGGGATCCTTCTAGCGAGTAGGTATTGTCTATACCCCTGAAGTTTTCAGTCCTGACTCTTATGATCCTATACATCTAGCTATAGGGTCTATCTATCTATCTATCTATCTATCTGTCTGTCTGTCTGTCTGTCTGTCTGTCTATCTATCTATCTCACATCTATCTCATAGCTATCTATCCCATATCTATTTATTTCATGTCTATCTATCTATCTCATATCTATCTATCTCATATCTATCTATCTATCTATCTATCTATCTATCTATCTATCTATCTATCTATCTATTGTTTAGATAGATAGATACAGTAGACAGACAGAGGGACAGACAGATATACAGATATATATGAGATAGATAGATAAACAGATAGATATGAGATAGATAGATAGATAGATATGAGATAGATAGATATGAGATAGATATATATGAGATATATGTTACGCCGAGCGCTCCGGGTCCCCGTTCCTCCCCGGAGCGCTCGCCTCATCTTCGTTGTTGCAGCGCCCCGGTCATATCCACTGACCGGGTGCGCTGCGGGTCCGCCTTCAGCCGGGATGCGATTCGCGATGCGGATAGCGCCCGCTCGCGATGCGCACCCCGGCCCCCGTACCTGACTCGCTCTCCCTCGGTCCTGTCCCGGCGCGCGCGGCCCCGCTCCCTAGGGCGCGCGCGCGCCGGGTCTCTGCGATTTAAAGGGCCAGTGCACCAATGATGGTGCCTGGCCCAATCTTCCCAATTAGCTTAATTGGCTCCCACCTGTGCACTTCCCTATATCACCTCACTTCCCCTGCACTCCCTTGCCGGATCTTGTTGCACTTGTGCCTAGTGAAAGCGTTCCCTTGTCTGTTCCTAGTCCGTGTTCCTGACCTCCTGCCGTTGCCCCTGACTACGATCCTTGCCGCCTGCCCCCGACCTTCTGCTACGTCCGACCTTGCTTCTGCCTACTCCCTTGTACCGCGCCTATCTTCAGCATCTTCAGCAGCCAGAGAGGTGAGCCGTTGCTAGTGGATACGACCTGGTCACTACCGCCGCAGCAAGACCATCCCGCTTTGCGGCGGGCTCTGGTGAAAACCTGTAGTGGCTTAGAACCGGTCCACTAGCGCGGTCCTCGCCATCCCTCTCTGGCACAGAGGATCCACTACCTGCCAGCCGGCATCGTGACAGTAGATCCGGCCATGGATTCCGCTGAGGTGCCGCTGTCAAGTCTTGCCGACATTTTCACGATGGTCACCCAACAAAATCACCAGCTGGCATACTTGTCCTCCGTGGAACAGCAACTGAACTCACAGTTACAGCAGCTGCTGCCACTGACACTGCAGCTGCAACTGCAACAACCATCTCCTCCGCCGTCTCCTGCAACTCCTCCGCAGCGTCCGGCCATGGATTCCGCTGAGGTGCCGCTGTCAAGTCTTGCCGACATTTCCACGATGATCACCCAACAAAATCACCAGCTGGCATACTTGTCCACCGTGACACAGCAACTGGAGTCACAGTTACAGCAGCTGCAACTGCAACAACCATCTCCTCCGCCGGCTCCTGCAACTCCTCCGCAGCAACCGGCCGCTCCTAACCCCTGCTTGTCTCTGCCGGACAAATTTGATGAGGACTCTAGACTCTGCCGTGGTCTCCTTTCTGGAAAGGCCTTGTCTGGGGCCACACCACTCTGGGACCGCAATGATCCTGCCACAGCCACAGTCCAGTCCTTCTTCGCTGAGGTCCGTGGTGTCTTCGAGGAGCCTGCCCGAGCTTCTTCTGCCGAGACTGCCCTGCTGAACCTGGCCCAGGGTGTTTCTTCCGTTGGCGAGTACGCCATTCAGTTCCGTGCTCTTGCTTCCGAGTTGTCCTGGAATAGTGAGGCTCTCTGCGCGACCTTTAAAAAAGGCCTATCCAGCAACATTATAGATGTTCTGGCCGCACGAGAGACTCCTGCTAACCTACATGAACTCATTCATCTTGCCACTCGCATTGACATGCGTTTTTCCGGATGGCGTCTGGAGCTCCGCCTGGATATGGACTTTGTTCGCACGAGGCGTTTTTTCTCCCCGGCTCCTCTCTCCTCTGGTCCTCTGCAAACCGTTCCTGTGCCTCCCGCCGTGGAGGCTATGCAAGTTGACCGGTCTCGCTTGACACCTCAAGAGAGGACACGACGCCGCATGGAGAATCTTTGCCTGTACTATGCCGGTACCGAACACTTCCTGAAGGATTGTCCTATCCGTCCTCCCCGCCTGGAAAGACGTACGCTGACTCCGCACAAAGGTGACACAGTTCTTGATGTCAACTCTGCTTCTCCACGCCTTACTGTGCCTGTGCGGATATCTGCCTCTACCTTCTCCTTCTCTACTATGCTCTTCTTGGATTCCGGATCTGCAGGAAAATTTTTTTTGGCCTCTCTCATCAACAGGTTCTACGTTCCTGTGACCAGTCTCGCCAGACCCCTCTACATCTATTGTTTTTACAATAAAAGATTGGACTGTCTCGTACGTTTCCACACAGAACCCCTCCTAATTTGCATCGGACCTCATCACGGAAAAATTGAGTTTTTTTTTCCTCAGGTTCTTTGGCCCCAAGAAGAGGGGGAGACCCAAGGGGGGGGGTACTGTTACGCCGAGCGCTCCGGGTCCCCGTTCCTCCCCGGAGCGCTCGCCTCATCTTCGTTGTTGCAGCGCCCCGGTCAGATCCACTGACCGGGTGCGCTGCGGGTCCGCCTTCAGCCGGGATGCGATTCGCGATGCGGATAGCGCCCGCTCGCGATGCGCACCCCGGCCCCCGTACCTGACTCGCTCTCCCTCGGTCCTGTCCCGGCGCGCGCGGCCCCGCTCCCTAGGGCGCGCGCGCGCCGGGTCTCTGCGATTTAAAGGGCCAGTGCACCAATGATGGTGCCTGGCCCAATCTTCCCAATTAGCTTAATTGGCTCCCACCTGTGCACTTCCCTATATCACCTCACTTCCCCTGCACTCCCTTGCCGGATCTTGTTGCACTTGTGCCTAGTGAAAGCGTTCCCTTGTCTGTTCCTAGTCCGTGTTCCTGACCTCCTGCCGTTGCCCCTGACTACGATCCTTGCCGCCTGCCCCCGACCTTCTGCTACGTCCGACCTTGCTTCTGCCTACTCCCTTGTACCGCGCCTATCTTCAGCATCTTCAGCAGCCAGAGAGGTGAGCCGTTGCTAGTGGATACGACCTGGTCACTACCGCCGCAGCAAGACCATCCCGCTTTGCGGCGGGCTCTGGTGAAAACCTGTAGTGGCTTAGAACCGGTCCACTAGCGCGGTCCTCGCCATCCCTCTCTGGCACAGAGGATCCACTACCTGCCAGCCGGCATCGTGACAATATATAGATAGATATATATGAGATAGATATGACGTATATAGATATGAGATAGATAGATATGAGATAGATAGATAGATATGAGATAGATGGATAGATGGATAGATATGAGATAGATATGAGATAGATGGATAGATAGATATATAGATAGATATGAGATAGATATGAGATAGATGGATGGATGGATGGATAGATAGATAGATAGATAGATAGATAGATAGATAGATAGATCGATAGATATCCACCTAAAGAAAAATAGCAGCACTCCAGGTTCACATGAAAAAAAAGTGTAGGTTTTATTCACCACACATCAGAGCGATGTTTCGGCCATCTCACAGGGCCATTGTCAAGCCGTGGATATCTTTGGGACTGTGACCGAGTCCAACTATAGCCTGCACCCTCTAACACATCCTTTTGAGTGCTGCCCTACTTCTGGAAGTGTAGAAAGATAGATAGATAGATATGTGATAAATAGATAGACAGATAGATAGATAGATAGATAGGAGATAGATAGACATGAGATAGATGGATAGATAGATAGATAGATAGATAGATATGAGATAGATAGATAGATAGATAGATATGAGATAGATAGATAGATAGATAGATATGAGATAGAGATAGATGATAGATAGATATGAGATAGATAGATATGAGATAGATAGATATGAGATAGATAGATAGATAGATAGATAGATAGATAGATAGATAGTTTTAGGTGAATTCATTTAATGGCCGATTTGTACGCTGTGCACCGGACCCAATAAATATATCAGTGAGTATAAGCAGTGGTGTGTACAGCATCGCCCCATACCTCCAGGCATCTGCACACACATGCTTGCACCTGGCCCATCAAATGTTACATACATAAATAGTCATACAGCGTGAGCCTCTCTGCTCAGTGAGCAGAAGCAGAAATACCTGCCTTTGTACCCGCTAGCGTATGCAGTTTGCCTAAATGTTTGCATTAGGATAAATCCAAATTTATGGGGAAATTCAGAGCAAATCTAATTAATTTAGAATCAAATTGCTCATCTCTAGTGGATGTGAAGTTTCCTATCCCCTAAATTTCCAGGTTAGAATGACACATTTCTAGGTTTGTACGAGTAGTCTCCAGGACATATAATGTGCGTTGGGGAATTTTCCGGTCACCTACTTTAATTACTTGTCAGTTGTAATCGTATTGGAGCTAATGGTCAGCGCTGGTCATTGACGGTCTACCTGATTAGTATGACCCACATCTGAGCTGAGAGGATTAATGGATTATTGCGTAAAGGAATAGAAGGAACCAAGGTGTCACTTAATGGTGACGCTGTCACACAAGTAATGGGGAGATCTGTATTTCCGGCCTTGTCTATATAGCAGTCATTAAGTATGGATTTCATTGGTGTTGGGGTATATTTGTAAATGGAATATTGAATAGAGTGATAAAGCTAAATACTGTTGTCTTATCACAAGAGTTTCTGAGGTTATATGGTTGGTATTTACAGTAAATGGTTATCGGCAGTTCCCTCTGATATTCTGTGTGATCTGTAAGATATTTGGTTATCAATTTATTTACCAGAAATGACTCCCCCTGCACAGGTCCAGCCGGTTTAGTTTAGCGAACTTTATGGCATAGCAGTACGGGCCAGGTGTTGTGATTGGTCAGAGAACTAGAGGAGGAAGTACCTGTGTGAGTACTTCTGACATAGCTGTGCACCATGGAGGGGATAATAACAACACTAAGAGCACTGCAATCACTTGACCACCACTCTAAAGGATTAATCTAACAAAACCATAAATGCTTTTAAACATACTTCAAAATGATAAGTATGTTTAGGAGGTTTTCCAGTAATATTAATATGGTTCTATTATTTTCTGCAAAAACAGCCCCACTTATGTTAATGGACTGTGTCTGGTATTGCAATTCTGGACCAATACCTTGATATATCATGTAAGTCTATATATCTATCTCATATCTTTCTATCTATCTATCTCATTTCTATCTATCTCATATCTATCTATCTATCTATCTATCTATCTATCTATCTATCTATCTCATATCTATCTATACATCTATCTATCTACATTATCTATCTATCTCATATCTATCCCATATCTATCTCATATCTATCTATCATCTATCTATCTCATATCTATCTATCTATCTCATATCTATCTATCTATCTCATATCTATCTATCTATTTCATATCTATCTATCTCATATCTATCTAACTCATATCTATCTATCTCATATCTATCTATCTATCTCATATCTATCTATCTATCTATCTATCTATCCATCCAGCAACAGGAGAATACATCAGCACACTGCTAACACAAAGATATAGATAAAACATGAGTATATAGATACAACATGAGAAGCTATTCAGCTATGGTGCAGTAATGTGAGTGAGATACTTAGCATGCAATTTGGCGGCCAAATAGCTTGGACCGTCCCACCACGGTAAGGTGATCTCATTGGGACGGACCCTACACTATGAATATGCCTCTGTGTGAATAGATCAGCAGGCATTGCAGGATCTGAAACATCCAAACCACCTTATATACATCTGATAGAGGTGGGTGGGGTGCAAGAACCAACATGGAGGTAGCCACTTCCCCATATGTGTAATAGAAACAAAGAATAAGTTGGCCAGCACTATTGATTCCAAACTATTATACGGACCTGGCTTACAGGTGCAGGCTGCTGGGCTAAATATACAGCAACAGGAGAATACAGCAGCACACTGCTAGCACAAAGATATAGATAAAACATGAGTATATAGATACAACATGAGAAGCTATTCAGCTATGGTGCAGTAATGAAATAGTGAGATACTTAGCTTGCAATTTGGCGGCCAAATAGCTTGGACCGTCCCACCACGGTAAGGTGATCTCATTGGGACGGACCCTACACTATGAATATGCCTCTATCTATATCTTTGTGCTAGCAGTGTGCTGCTGTATTCTCCTGTTGCTGTATATTTAGCCCAGCAGCCTGCACCTGTAAGCCAGGTTCGTATAATAGTTTGGAATCAATAGTGCTGGCCAACTTATTCTTTGTTTGTATTACACATATGGGGAAGTGGCTACCTCCATGTTGGTTCTCGCACCCCAGCCACCTCTATCAGGTGTATATAAGGTGGTTTGGATGTTTCAGATCCTGCAATGCCTGCTGATCTATTCACACAGAGGCATATTCATAGTGTAGGGTCCGTCCCAATGAGATCACCTTACCGTGGTGGGACGGTCCAAGCTATTTGGCCGCCAAATTGCAAGCTAAGTATCTCACTATTTTATTACTGCACCATAGCTGAATAGCTTCTCATGTTGTATCTATATACTCATGTTTTATCTATATCTTTGTGCTAGCAGTGTGCTGCTGTAGTCTCCTGTTGTTGTATATTTAGCCCAGCAGCCTGCACCTGTAAGCCAGGTCCGTATAATAGTTTGGAATCAATAGTGCTGGCCAACTTATTCTTTGTTTGTATCTATCTATCTATCTATCTATCGATCTCATATCTATCTATCCACCCATCTATCAAGTCCAATAAGAAGCAGCACATCCAGACCAAAATGAATTGAGTGCAGGCACAATAGAGCCTCGGTGCTCCGGTTCCCTTGATATAAAGTAAATAGTAAGCAACACTCCAAAGTTAAGGCCCGGCAGTCCGCAGGAAGGGGACACGTCGATCACTGCACGAAGCGGCGGCTGACACACTCCCTCAATACAACTCTAGGGCAGAGTTGAATCGCTGCATTGAGGGGTGTGTCGGCCACCGTTTCCTGCGGTGGTCGATACACGTTATTTGACCCGGGGCCCCATATGGGAGATTGCTGGGGATCCCAACGGTCGGACCCCCCTACAATCTGAAACGTATCCCCTATCCTTAGAATTGTGGATATGTTTTCATATCCTAGAGTACTCCTTTAACTCGTTTTGGAGAAATGATAGGTGTATGTAGTGAACAATGCAAAGTATTTTAGTTCACCTTTGATATTTGGGTGTAATTGCTCCATAAAAGGATACAATTTCAAATGCCTTGAATTTCTTTAAAAACAAATAGGCAATGTGTCTCCTTGTGTTAGTTACTTACTCCGATAATCGTCTGGAGTCTATAATAGAAGCAGACAGGCATTTTACATTTACAGAAGATCTGGGCTAAACTGGATTTAGAAGGAGAGAAGTGAAGCAGGTCTGCCCAAATACAAGCCAAGAATCCGCTTAGCTGAAGGAATTACCCGACACATCCCGCCAGTGACATCAGAGGATTTCCCTTTATCTATCGCTGGATCTTTAGGAATATTTTCAGAACAGGAAGTATTATCTTGTAGGATCTGGAGGAAAGATGTTTAATTCTTACGTAACTAGAAAGTCTCCTTCACCTCAAAATCCTGAACACTTGAGGAGCGTGTCTGTCTCATATCTATCTGTCTATCTGTCTCATATCTATCTATCTCATATCTATCTATGTCTATCTATCTATGTCATATCTATCTATCTATGTCATATCTATCTATCTATCTCATATATATCTATCTATCTCATATCTATCTATCTATCTATCTCATATATATCTATTTATCTCATATCTATCTATCTATCTATCTATCTCATGTCTATCTATCTATCTATCTATCTATCTATCTATCTATCTATCTATCTTGAGAAGACCACCAAAGCTGCATGGAGAATGATAAAGGTGCATGCTTAAAGGGGTACTCCCCTGCTCAGCGTTTGAAACAAACTGTTCCAAACGCTGGAGCCGGCGCCGGGAGCTCATGATGTCATAGCCCTGCCCCCTTAATGCAAGACTATGGGAGGGGGCGTGACATCGTGAGGGGGCAGGGCTATGACGTCACAAGCTCCCGGCGCTGGCTCCAGGGTTTGGAACAGTTTGTTCCAAACGCTGAGCAGTGAAGTACCCCTTTAAGTGTATCCAGAGTAAACCGGCAGACGTAGTTCTTGGGTCAGTTCATTTATTTAGATGTTACAGTTCTATGAACATGGTTTCACATAGATTAAATGCTTATTTATATGATGCGACGCCTTAGGGGTTTGCCTTGTACTGACGTAAAATGGGTCTAGGTGTGACCTAAACAAGAGGCACATAACGAAACCTCAGTGAGCCTGTAACCATCTATTACACAGAGCAGAATCACTGCTTCATGGGAACTAAAAGTTACATCCGTGATGATGTTGATAAGGAAATAATTTCAATGACTTTTTGGCTCCCCCTGTTATGGCCTTTGCATAAAATGTAGCTCAACAGAAAAAAAATAAAATAAAAAAAAATAACAACTATAACCCTAACTACAAACCAAATTGTCTTCATTGAAGCTGCACACTGTTTTTCTATGTCTTTATTTATTTATTTTGTGTTTTTTAAAATAAAAAAACAGTGCCACTCTTGTCGATGTTCTGTACCTGTATTGCAGCTTAGTTCTATTCACATGACAGCTGTTCAGAAATCCTGTCATCAAACACCTTGCAAGAAAACTTTCACAAGGAGGATCCTGTGTTCGGGATCTTCACCACTTGGCTAGAGTGAAGAGCGGGTACAGAGCATGATGCTCATTCTAAAGTACAGTGTCCATATTAGGACATCATCAAGCGTCAGACAAACCTCCGTGACTCCTCAGACAAACCTACCTCAGCCCTCAGCTCTCAGACAAACCTCCATCATGCCTCAGAAAAACCTCCGTCACTCCTCAGAGAAACCTACCTCAGCCCTCAGCTCTCAGACAAACCTCCATCATGCCTCAGACAAACCTCCATCACTCCTCAGACAAATCTACCTCAGCCCTCAGCTCTCAGACAAACCTCCTTCATGCCTCAGACAAACCTCCATCACTCCTCAGACAAACCTACCTCAGCCCTCAGCTCTCAGCCAAACCTCTGTCACACCTCAGACAAACCTCCATCACACCTCAGACAAACCTCTGTCATACCTCAGACAAACCTCCGTCAAACCTCAGAAAACCTCCGTCACACCTCAGACAAATCTCCCTCAGCGGTCAGACAAACCTCTGTCACACCTCAGCCAAACCTCTGTCACGCCTCAGACAAACTTCCATCACACCTCAGACAAACCTCCGTCACACCTCAGACAAACCTCCATCACACCTCAGACAAACCTATCTCAGGTCTCAGACAAACCTCCGTCATGCCTCAGACAAACCTCTGTCACACCTCAGAAAAACCTCCCTCAGCCCTCAGCTCTCAGACAAACCTCTGTCATGCCTCAGACGTCAGCCGGACAGCCGTTGCTGTAACGTTTTCCTCGATTTGTAGAAAACTGGGAGTGCAAGCGCAGCACTCCGCTGACAGCATAGGGCTAAAGTAGGCAGCGTTAGGAGCATAACGGTAGTGTAGCCCTGCACAAGCGCAATTGTCTGTACCACTCAGAGTGCATTCTCTGCTTTCCTCTGCTACGCAGTTAGTTAGGGAGGCTGGAGAACTTTAACGGCCGTCCGGCTGACGTCTGAGGCATGACGGAGGTTTGTCTGAGGCATGACGGAGGTTTGTCTGAGGTATGACTGAGGTTTGTCTGAGGTATGACCGAGGTTTGTCTGCGGTATGACCGAGGTTTGTCTGAGGTATGACCGAGGTTTGTCTGAGGTATGACCGAGGTTTGTCTGCGGTATGACCGAGGTTTGTCTGATGTATGACCGAGGTCTGTCTGAGGTATGACCGAGGTTTGTCTGAGGTATGACCGAGGTTTGTCTGAGGTATGACCGAGGTCTGTCTGAGGTATGACCAAGCTTTGTCTGAGGCAAGAAGGAGGTTTGTATGAGCCGTGACGGAGGTTTGTCTGAGGTGTGACGGAGGTTTGACTGAGATGTGACTGAGATTTGTCTGAGGAGTGACGGAGATTTGTCTGACGTCTGATGATGTCCTAATATGTACATCTTGTCATGCTTTACTCAGACAATCTATTGATATTAATGAGCACTATCTAATACTTAATTATGCCTGTGGTGGCACTGCAGGGATATTTAAAGGGGTACTCCGCTGCTCAACGTTTGAACAAACTGTTCCGAACGCTGGAGCCGGGAGCTTGTGATGTCATAGCCCGAGTTAAAGTGGTACTCCGCGGCTCCGCATTTGGAAAAAACAGTTTAAAACGCCGGCGCCGGGAACTTGTGATGTCATAGCCCGGCCCCTCATGGTGTCACACCCCGCCCCCTCAATGCAAGTCTATGGGAGGGGGCGTGACACTGTCATGAGGGGGCCGGACTATGACATCACAAGCTCCCGGCGCCGGCGTTTGAAACAGTTTGTTCCAAACGCAGAGCAGCGGAGTACCCCTTTAACTCTTACTGATGTTTCCACCAATTGGTGCTGATTGCTCTAGGTCGTAGCAGGTGGACACTTACTAGCTCTTTGTCAATGGATCCTTCTAACTTGTACGGATTATCAAAATTGGAAAAGCCCTTTATACTGCAGATACTTCAGTGGATGTAGATGGCTCATTGAACATAGGTGGGGAGGGGTGGGGAGGGGGTATTGTACTGATCTAAAAAATATCGGCATTACTTTTTACAGTAAAGTTGATGGCTATACACAAAAAAACAATGTAGCGTTCATCTAGTTTGGCCGATAGCTATCTCTTCCGATCTCCCCATATCCCCCAATGAACAAGTATTAATGCAGTCTGTATGAGGAAAGGGGAAGAAGCCATTGCCAGCGTCCATTAGTGGCAACGTATCTCCCTGGGACCATAAAGATGGAATCCAACTTGCTCAAGAAATCTCCCCCCAGACATCAGAGGAGTCATTGAAATCTCCCCCCAATACACATTTGGTAATCTTCTAAGGCCTTATTCACATCTGCATGGGAGACTCCGTTCGGGGCCAGAAAACACAGCCAAATGGTCTCTTGCACAATGAACGCCAACAGATCCTGATGGATCCCATTGACTTTAAATGGGTACTCCACCACAAGACATCTTATATCCTATCCAAAGGAGATCTCAGCTGCGACACCACAGACATCCGGTGCACGGAGCTAACTTCGTTCCGTGCAGGATGACTGGCGATGCGGGGTGGAGACTCGTGACGTCACTGCCATGACCCCTCAATGCAAGTCTATGGGAGGGGGTGTGATGGCCATCACACCACCTTTCATAGACTTGCATTGAGGGGGCGTGGCCGTGACATCAATGCTAAACGAATACCGGGTGCAGCAGGGAGATCGCAGGGGTTTCCAGTGGCCGGACCCCCGCGATCTGACATCTCATCCCCTATCCTTTGGATAGGGGATAAGATGTCTAGGGGTGGAGTACACCTTTAATGATGTCCGTCTGGTTTTGTCTGGTGTCCAGGCACGAAAATTACGGCTTGCAGAATTTTATGTACGCTCAGGTACCATTAATGAAAATGAATTTGTGACGGTACTCCCCAAACGAAGCAGATGTGAACATCGGTAGGTCCGGCAGACGTGTCTGGTTGTCAAGCTTTATACTTTTCCTATCCTTTTTTTTGTTATGCCTATGAAAATTGAGCCCCCCTGTAATAGATGGGTGTTTTGACAGGATCTCTATTGACCCCTTGCATGTACTGATATATGTGACACAGTCAATTGTGGAGTTGATACTTTTGTTTTTGGGGTCTTATGTCTTATTTGGATTTCTCAATTCTTTTGTTCTAGAATATAAAATACCAAGAGGTACGTAAATATTGGGCCGAGTGAAATGGGATAACGGACAGAATGAAGTTTGGGCAGACTAAGCCCATTAGAACCATAGTAGGGGGACAAAAGAGGTGATGCTACTTTTTGAAAACATCATCCAGACATGTGGAGACTTAAAGGGGTACTCCGCCCCTAGACATCTTATTCCCTATCTAAAGGATAGGGGATAAGATGTCTGATCGCAAAGGTACCACCGCTGGGGACCCCCTTGATCTTGGCTGCTGTCACGATGCTCCGACCCCCGCAATCAGACATCTTATCCCCTATCCTTTAGATAGGGAATAAGATGTCTAGGGGCGGAGTACCCCTTAAAGTCTCCACATGTCTGGGTGATGTTTTCAAGGACTAGCATCACCTCTTTTGTCCCCCTACTATGGTTCTAATGGGCTCCGCCCCCTCAACACAAGTTGTATTGAGGGGCGCAGCCATGACGTCGGAATACGGAGTACGGAGGCAGAGTACCCCTTTAAAGGCCATTCGTGCTTCACTGGGAATTCTGGGAAGAAAGGCTATGCAAAGAAGCTCTCACACCACACCATAAACCTAAAGAGACACTGAGAGGAGTGCATCCAGCTCCTTTCTATCTGTAGTGGCACCAGGTTGCTGGACATATGTGAACACAGCTTAAAGGGGTACTCCGGTGGAAAACTTTTAATTTTTTTAAATCAACTGGTGCCAGAAAGTTAAACAGATTTGTAAATGACTTCTATAAAAAAAAATAAAAATAATCAATCTTAATCCTTCCAGTACTTATCAGCTGCTGAATACTACAGAGGAAATTCTTTTCTTTTTGGAACACAGAGCTCTCTGCTGACATCACGAGCACAGTGCTCTCTGCTGACCTCTGCGGTCCATTTTAGGAACTGTCCAGAGCAGCATATGTTTGCTATGGGGATTTTCTCCTTCTCTGGACAGTTCCTAAAATGGACAGAGATGTCAGCAGAGAGCACTGTGCTCGGGATGTCAGCAGAGAGCTCTGTTTTCCAAAATGAAAAGAATTTCCTCTGTAGTATTCAGCGGCTAATAAGTACTGGAAGGATTAAGATTTTTTTTTTTTTTTTATAGAAGTAATTTACAAATCTGTTTAACTTTCTGGCACCAGTTGATTTAAAAAAATAAAATAAAAAGTTTTCCAGCGGAGTACCCCTTTAATCTATAGCATTGGTCTCCAAACTGCGGACCTCCAGAGGATGCAAAACTGCAACCCCTAGCATGCCTGGACAGCCAACGGCTGTCCAGGCATGCTGGAGTTGTAGTTTTGCAACAGCTGAAGGTCCACAGTTTGGAGGCCACTGATTTATACGGATGTGATTTATTGATCTTTACGTTTCGTCTATGTTCTTTTTGCTTTGTTTAAACCCCTGTGTTATTAATGGATGTCCGACTGTAATTTCTATTTTTTTGCGCTAACTCTTTTTAGTTGCCAACTGTACTTGGCCTGGAACACTTGACTAGTTGAATTTCTTACCTTCCTGTTTGGAATATCATATTGTTTGGCTTTAGAAAGCTGCTAGGAAACATCGCTGAGGCTTGTAGCAGCTACCCTTTAAGTAGGTGAAGATGAGATAGCGAGCACGAGTGATGACATTTTCGAGTTGGCAACCTTCTCCAGCGAGAGCTTCACGTATCCGCTTGGGTTTACTCTCGAGAAAAGATGATTCTTACAAGGAAAGGGAACACTTTCTGGCTTTCGGGGAAGTGAAAGGTGACCCCGTTTTTCATGGAGCTACTTGATTAATCCAAATATGCCGGTTAAAATGACTTAAAGGGGTACTCCGGTGGAAAACAATTTTTAATTTTTTTTGCTTAAATCAACTGGTGCCAGAAAGTTTAACAGATTTGTATATTACTTCTATTAAAAAATCTTAATCCTTTCAGTACTTATGAGCTTCTGAAGTTAAGGTTGTTCTTTTCTGTCTAAGTGCTCTCTGATGACACGTGTCTCGGGAACCGCACAGTTTAGAAGGGGTTTTCTATGGGGATTTGCTTCTAAACTGTCCCAAGACACGTGTCATCAGAGAGCATTTAGACAAAAAAGAACAACCTTAACTTCAGAAGCTCATCCGTACTGAAAGGATGAAGATTTTTTAATAGAAGTCATTTACAAATCTGTTTAACTTTCTGGAGCCAGTTGACATATATATAAAAAAGTTTTTTCTTGGATAACCCCTTAAAGGGATACTCCGGTAGAAAACTATATATTATTTTTTTTTAAATCAACTGGTGCCAGAAAGTTTAACAGATTTGTTAATTACTTCTATTTAAAAATCTTAATCCTTCTAGTACTTATCAGCTGCTGTATACTCCACAGGAAGTTCTTTTGTTTTTGAATTTATTTTCTGTCCATGCACCTCTGTCCATGTCAGGAACTATCCAGAGCAAGAGAGGTTTGCTTTGGGGATTTTCTCCTTCTATGAACAGTTCCTGACATGGACAGAGGTGTCAGCAGAGAGGTGGTCAGACAGAGAAGAAATTCAAAAAGAAAGGAATTTCCTTTGGAGCATACAGCAGCTGATAGGTACTGGAAGGATTAAGATTTTTTAATAGAAGTAATTTACAAATCTATTTAACTTTCTGGCACCAGTTGAGTTTAAAAAAATGTTTTAAACCGGAGTACCCCTTTAAGTTTTGGACATCAGAAAACATGTTAGGTGCCAAGTGTATAAATTTTACCTTAGTAAATTTATGGAGAATCAGGGAACACTCATATTCCCTAACTACTCCTAACACCCCTCATGTCCTTAAAATTTATTTTCCGAGCTTTAAAAAGCTGTGTATCATACCTTTCCCCTTGTTGACATTGTGTGAGATCCTGGCAGGAGAAAGTAGGTGTTCCCTAGCAGGCACAACATCACTGAAGCCTGCGAGAGCTGTGCCTCCCCATGCCCCGCACACACTTCCTGAGTTTGGACTCCTCCTAAAATAACTGTTTGACTTGCACAGGGAACAGAACAGAGCCACCTAGTATAAAGGTTGAGAACTTTAACAGCAAGTAAATAGCAAAGTGTCTTATACAAACATAAGGAACAATATATTATAAGTTTAGTTTGGTGACAGGTACTCTTTAAATGTTTTAGTGAGGTTGCAGTTGCAGACATGATACAGTCTGACAGCTTACTGTGGTGCAAATACTTGAACTTTAGTTGTAGCTTGTTGCGGCACAATACCCTATGCTTAGGGTGCATGCTGAAGATACTTCTGTGACATGTCAGCCACACAGCACTAACTGCGACCATAGGTCACAAAAGAGATTAGTGTAAACAGAGGGGCCCTTGTTCAGCTTCCTTCTCCTCTGGCTAGGAATATTCGAATTTGCGATATTTAGCGAATATATAGATGAATATTCATCCTATATTCGCGAATTTCGAATATTCGTTATATTCGCATATGCGAATGTTCACATTTTTACATATTCGAGGAAGAAAACAGTGAGGGGGTGGGCAACTTTACGATTGGTTGCTAGGGATGTTGTTGATAACCTCAGAAAAGTGTATTTGCATCATTTTCGTTGGCCCACAAGTGAAAAGAAGAAATATGCGAATATGTGCATATGCGGAAAAAAGTGATTATTCATAATTTCGAATATATTGCGAATATTTTCGCAATATTCGCGAATTCGCGATAAAAATTTGAAATGTGAATATTCGCGCCCAACACCATTGACATATAAGTAACATGTGTGCCAAGTTTTATGTTAATATCTTTGGATGTGATGCTGGAACATACACACATACATACACAATGTGATGACTCGCTCTTGCAGACAGGTGCGGTTGCAGTATAGAAGCAAGGAAACAAATCAAAGTTCAGTGTTTTATTCACACTTGGCATACAGCAAACAGTCTTTAAGTGCAGAACAAAGGAAAAAGTAACAAAAGTCCACCTGCGTTCCTTAGGTGTTAGCGCCTGAGTCCATGCCATGCGGCATCAAGCAAGTCTTTTCCAAGTCCCCAAACAGTCTGCTCACCAGCTTCCACACTCTCAAGGAAGGTCTTTACACACCTCTCTCTCTCTGGCAGTGTGAGCTGCAAAATGCAAAACTCCCCTCAGCTGGTGAGGCAGCCTAGCTTTAACCTGTTCAGGACCCATGACGTATGCATACGTCTTCACACCCTGGGTCTTAAGGACCCATGACGTATGCATACGTCATGGCGTTTTCCGGTCTCTGCCGCTCGCCGGGCAGAGATCGGAACTGGATGCCTGCTGAAATCCTTCAGCAGGCATCCAGGGCAAACGCCGAGGGGGGCCATGTAGGCCCCCCATGTCGGCGATCGCCGCAAATCGCAAGGGAAATCGCCCTTGCGATCTGCGGCGATACCGGGCTGATCGGGTCTCTGGGACCCGACCGCCCAGTAATTTCGCATGATCCCGGCTGTCACAGACAGCCAGGACCATGCTGAAGTATCGGAGCGAGGTGGCAAGCCGGCCACCTCCTCCTATTCCCTGTGATCTGTCGGTTAGTGAACCGACCAATCGCAAGAGGGGGGGGGGGGGCGGTTACTTCCTCCCGCCCTGCCCGGCCCCTTGAAGTCCGGAGAGGACGGGAGGAAGACCGGAGGACGCGGCGGGGGACGGGGGAGTGCTGGGGACCGGCCCCGGTACTTACCTCGTCCCTGAAGACCCGGATCCCTGCGATGAAGACGGCGGCGGCGGCAACAGGTGAGTAGATCTTCAGCCGCGGTCGGGCCCTTTACAGCAATGCACGTCGCCGTAAAGCGACATGCATTGCTGTAATAGGACCCTGTAAACTACAACTCCCAGCATGCCCAGACAGCCCTTGGCGTCTGGGCATGCTGGGAGTTGCAGTTTTGCAACATCTGGAGGTACACAGTTTGGAGACCACTGTGCCCTTCCAGATGTTGCAAAACTACACATCCTCAGCATGCCCTTACTGTCCAGGCATGCTGGGAGTTGTAGTTCTGTAACATCTGGCCCTTCAGATGTTGCAGAACTACAACTCCCAGCATGCCTGGACAGTTTTGGCATACTGGGAGTTGTAGTTTTGCAACATCTGGAAGGGCACAGATTGGGAACCACTGTATTAGTGGTCTGCAAACTGTAGTCCTCCAGATGTTGCAAAACTACAACTCCAAGCATGCTGGGAGTTGTAGTTCGGCAACATCTGGCTCTAAAGATGTTGCCGAACTACTACTCCCAGCATGCCTGAGAATGTTTGGGAGTTGTGGTTTTGCAACAGCTGGAGGCACACTGGTTGGGAAACATTGTTTCCTAACTCAGTGTTTCCCAACCCGTGTGCCTCCAGCTGTTGCAAAACCACAACTCCCAAACATTCTCAGGCATGCTGGGAGTTGTAGTTTTGCAACAGCTGGAGGTCCCCCCCCTGTGAATGTACAGGGTACATTCACATGGGCAGGGGGCTTACAGTGAGTATCGGGCTGCAAGTTTGCGATGCAGCAAATTTTGCGCGGCAGCTCACACTCGCTGTAATCCCCCCGCCCGTGTGACTGTACCCTAAAAACACTACACTACACTACCACAAAATAAAATAAAAAGTAAAAAACACTACATATACACATACCCCTACACAGCCCCCCTCTCCTCCCAATAAAAATGAAAAACGTCTGGTACGCCACTCTTTCCAAAATGGAGCCTCCAGCTGTTGCAAAACAACAACTCCCAGTATTGTCAGACAGCCGTTGACTGTCCAGGCATGCTGGGAGTTTTACAACAGCTGGAGGCACCCTGTTTGGGAATCACTGGCGTAGAATACCCCTATGTCCACCCCTATGCAAATCCCTAATTCAGGCCTCAAATGCACATGGCGCTCTCACTTTGGAGCCCTGTCGTATTTCAGGGCAACAGTTTAGGGTCACATATAGGGTATCACCGTACTCGGGAGAAATTGCCTTACAAATCTTGGGGGTCTTTTTCTCCTTTCACCCCTTATGAAAAGGTGAAGTTGGGGTCTACACCAGCATGTTAGTGTAAAAAAAATAAACTTTTTACACTAACATGCTGGTGTTGCCCTATACTTTTCATTTTGACAAGAGGTAAACGGGAAAAAAGCCCCACAAAATTTGTAACGCAATTTCTCCCGACTACGGAGATACCCCATATGTGGGCGTAAAGTGCTCTGGGGGCGCACAACAAGGCCCAGAAGGGAGAGTGCACCATGTACATTTGAGGTGATTTGCACAGGGGTGGCTGATTGTTACAGCGGTTTTGACAAACGCAAAAAAAACAAAACCCCACATGTGACCCCATTTCGGAAACTACACCCCTCACGGAATGTAATGAGGGGTGCAGTGAGAATTTACACCCCACTGGTGTCTGACAGATCTTTGGAACAGTGGGCTGTGCAAATTAAAAATGTTGTACAGCCCACTGTTCCAAAGATTTGACAGACACCAGTGGGGGGTAAATGCTCATTTTATGCCTTGTTACGTTCCTCAAGGGGTCTAGTTTCCAAAATGGTATGCCATGTGGGGGTTATTTTGCTGTCCTGGCACCATATGGGCTTCCTAAATGCGACATGCCCCCCGAGCAAAATTTGCTCTCAAAAAGCCAAACATGACTCCTTCTCTTCTGAGCATTGTAGTTCGCCCGTAGTGCACTTCAGGTCAACTTATGGGGTACCTCCATACTCAGAAGAGATGTGGTTACAAATTTGGGGGGGTATTTTCTGCTATTAACCCTTGTAAAAATGTGAAATTTGGGGGGAAACACACATTTTAGTAATTTTTTTTATTTTTTTTTTACGTATGCAAAAGTCGTAAAACCCCTGTGGGGTATTAAGGCTCACTTTATTCCTTGTTATGTTCCTCAATGGGTCTAGTTTCCAAAATGGTATGCCATGTGTTTTTTTTTTTGCTGTCCTGGCACCATAGGGGCTTCCTAAATGCGACATGCCCCCGAGCAAAATTTGCTCTCAAAAAGCCAAATATGACTCCTTCTCTTCTGAGCATTGTAGTTCACTCATAGTACACCTCAGGTCAACTTATGGGATACCTCCATACTCAGAAGAGATGGGGTTACAATGTTTGGGGGGTATTTTCTGCTATTAACCCTTGCAAAAATGTGAAATTTGGGGGGAAACACACATTTTAGTGAAATTTTATTTTTATTTTTTTACATATGCAAAAGTCGTGAAACCCCTGTGGGGTATTAAGGCTCACTTTATTCCTTGTTACGTACCTCAAGGGGTCTAGTTTCCAAAATGGTATGCCATGTGGGGGATTTTTGCTGTTCTGGCACCATAGGGGCTTCCTAAATGCAACATGCCTCCCAAAAACCATTAAAAAAAAACGTACTCTCCAAAATCCCCTTGCCGCTCCTTCGCTTCTGAGCCCTCTACTGCGCCCGCCGAACACTTTACATAGACATATGAGGTATGTGCTTACTCGAGAGAAATTGGGCTACAAATATAAGTATACATTTTCTCCTTTTTCCCCTTGTAAAAATTCAAAAATTGGGTCTACAAGAACATGCGAGTGTAAAAAATGGAGATTGTGAATTTTCTCCTTCACTTTGCTGTTATTCCTGTGAAACACCTAAAGGGTTAAAACGCGGACTGAATGTCATTTTGAATACTCTGGGGGGTGCAGTTTTTATAATGGGGTCTTTTGTGGGGTATTTCTAATATGAAGACCCTTCAAATCCACTTCAAACCTGAACTGGTCCATGAAAAATTGTGAGTTTGGAAATTTTGTGAAAAATTGGAAAATTGCTGCTGAACTTTGAAGCCCTCTGGTGACTTCCAAAAGTAAAAACACGTAAATTTTATGATGCAAACATAAAGTAGACATATTGTATATGTGAATAAAAAAAAAATTATTTGGAATATCCATTTTCCTTACAAGCAGAGAGCTTCAAAGTTAAAAAAATGCAAAATTTTCAAATTTTTCATAAAATGTTGGGATTTTTCACCAAGAAAGGATGCAAGTTACCACAAAATTTTACCACTATGTTAAAGTAGAATATGTCACGAAAAAACAATCTCGGAATCAGAATGATAACTAAAAGCATTCCAGAGTTATTAATGTTTAAAGTGACAGTGGTCAGATGTGCAAAAAATGGCCGGGTCCTGAGGTGTAAAATGGCTGGGTCCTTAAGGGGTTAAAGGGGTACTCCAGTGGAAAACTTTTTTTCTTTTTTTTTTATCAACTGGTGCCAGAAAGTTAAACAGATTTGTAAATTACTTCTATAAAAAAAATCTTAATCCTTCCAGTACTTATTAGCTGCTGAATACTACAGAGGAATTTTTTTTTTTTTTTTGGAATGCAGAGCTCTCTGCTGACATCATGACCCCAGTGCTCTCTGCTGACATCTCTGTCCATTTTAAGAACTGTCCAGAGTAGGAGAAAATCCCCATAGCAAACATATGCTGCTCTGGACAGTTCCTAAAATGGACAGAGATGTCAGCAGAGAGCTCTGTGCTTGTGATGTCAGCAGAGAGCTCTGTGTTGAAAAAAGTAAATAATTTCCTCTGTAGTATTCAGCGGCTAATAAGTACTGGAAGGATTAAGATTTTTTAATAGAAGTAATTTACAAATCTGTTTAAAGGGGTACTCCGCCCCTAGACATCTTATCCCCTATCCAAAGGATAGGGGATAAGATGTCAGATCGCCGCGGTCCCGCTGCTGGGGAGCCCCGGGATCCCCACTGCGGCACCCCGCCATCATTACTGCACAGTACTACGAGTTCGCTCTGTGCGTAATGATGGGCGATACAGGGGCCGGAGCAGCGTAATATCATGGCTCCGCCCCTCGTGACATCACGGCCCGTCCCCTTAATGCAAGTCTAGGGCAGGGGACGTGACGACCGCCGCGCCCCCTCCCATAGACTTGTATTGAAAGGGGCGGGCCGTGACGTCACGAGGGGCGGAGCCGGTACGTAACGATGCTCCGGCCCCTGTATTGCGCGTCATTACGTGCAGACGAACTCGCTCTGTGCTGTAGTGATAGCGCAGTGCCAAAACGGGGATCCCGGGGCTCCCCAGCAGCGGCACCACGGCGATCTGACATCTTATCCCCTAGATTAGTGTTGAGCGGCATAGGCCATATTCGAATTCGCGAATATTCACGAATATATGGACGAATATTCGCTAGATTCGCATATTCGAAATATTCACGTTTTTTTGCATATTTGAAAATTAGCATATGCACAAATTCGCATATGCGAAAATTAGCATATATAAAAATTAGCATACATGGCAATTCGCATATATAAAAATTTGCACATGCGAAAATTCGCACATGCAGTTTTATCTATACGAAACTGCGTATACAAATATTCGCATATACGAAAATAAACGTAGATATAAATTCGTATACATAAATTCGCATATGCAAACCTTTCGCATATGTGAATTTTTGCCTTTGCGAAAACTATTACCTACAAAAATCGCATATACGAAAATTTGCATATCGAGAAATTACCACGCACAAAAAATTCGCATATACAAAAAGGTCGTATGAATTAATATTCGCGTATACGAAAATTAACATAAAAATTAAAACATTCACATATGTGAAAATTGGCATATGGTAGTTTTCGCATATGCGAAAAACTGCTCGCCAGTGTCACAGAGTAGTATTAGAGCCTTCATTACACCACAAAAGCTGGAAGCAGAGAGGGATGATCACTGTGATGTGTACTGTGATAAAAAAAAAAAAATCGTAATTACGAATATATAGCGCTATATTCGAGAATATTCGAGAATATTCGCGCATATGCGATATTTGCCAATAAAATTCGCATTGCGAATATTCACGAGCAACACTATAGGGGATAAGATGTCTAGGGGCGGAGTACCCCTTTAAGTTTCTGGCACCAGTTGATTTAACCTGTTCAGGACCCATGACGTATGCATACGTCTTCACACCCTGGGTCTTAAGGACCCATGACGTATGCATACGTCATGGCGTTTTCCGGTCTCTGCCGCTCGCCGGGCAGAGATCGGAACTGGATGCCTGCTGAAATCCTTCAGCAGGCATCCAGGGCAAACGCCGAGGGGGGCCATGTAGGCCCCCCATGTCGGCGATCGCCGCAAATCGCAAGGGAAATCGCCCTTGCGATCTGCGGCGATACCGGGCTGATCGGGTCTCTGGGACCCGACCGCCCGGTAATTTCGCATGATCCCGGCTGTCACAGACAGCCAGGACCATGCTGGAGTATAGGAGCGAGGTGGCAAACCTGCCACCTCCTCCGATCCCCTGCGATCTGTCGGTTAGTTAACCGACCAATCGCAGGAGGGGGGGCGGTTACTTCCTCCCGTCCTGCCCGGCCCCTGGAAGTCCGGAGAGGACGGGAGGAAGACCGGAGGAGGCGGCGGGGGACGGGGGAGTGCTGGGGACCGGCCCCGGTACTTACCTCGTCCCTGAAGACCCGGATCCCTGCGATGAAGACGGCGGCAGCGGCGACAGGTGAGTAGATCTTCAGCCGCGGTCGGGCCCTTTACAGCAATGCACGTCGCCGTAAAGCGACATGCATTGCTGTAATAGGACCCTGTAAACTACAACTCCCAGCATGCCCAGACAGCCCTTGGCGTCTGGGCATGCTGGGAGTTGCAGTTTTGCAACATCTGGAGGTACACAGTTTGGAGACCACTGTGCCCTTCCAGATGTTGCAAAACTACACATCCTCAGCATGCCCTTATTGTCCAGGCATGCTGGGAGTTGTAGTTCTGTAACATCTGGCCCTTCAGATGTTGCAGAACTACAACTCCCAGCATGCCTGGACAGTTTTGGCATACTGGGAGTTGTAGTTTTGCAACATCTGGAAGGGCACAGATTGGGAACCACTGTATTAGTGGTCTGCAAACTGTAGTCCTCCAGATGTTGCAAAACTACAACTCCAAGCATGCTGGGAGTTGTAGTTCGGCAACATCTGGCTCTAAAGATGTTGCCGAACTACTACTCCCAGCATGCCTGAGAATGTTTGGGAGTTGTGGTTTTGCAACAGCTGGAGGCACACTGGTTGGGAAACATTGTTTCCTAACTCAGTGTTTCCCAACCCGTGTGCCTCCAGCTGTTGCAAAACCACAACTCCCAAACATTCTCAGGCATGCTGGGAGTTGTAGTTTTGCAACAGCTGGAGGTCCCCCCCCTGTGAATGTACAGGGTACATTCACATGGGCAGGGGGCTTACAGTGAGTATCGGGCTGCAAGTTTGCGATGCAGCAAATTTTGCGCGGCAGCTCAAACTCGCTGTAATCCCCCCGCCCGTGTGACTGTACCCTAAAAACACTACACTACACTAACACAAAATAAAATAAAAAGTAAAAAACACTACATATACACATACCCCTACACAGCCCCCCTCCCCTCCCCAATAAAAATGAAAAACGTCTGGTACGCCACTCTTTCCAAAATGGAGCCTCCAGCTGTTGCAAAACAACAACTCCCAGTATTGCCAGACAGCCGTTGACTGTCCAGGCATGCTGGGAGTTTTACAACAGCTGGAGGCACCCTGTTTGGGAATTACTGGCGTAGAATACCCCTATGTCCACCCCTATGCAAATCCCTAATTCAGGCCTCAAATGCGCATGGCGCTCTCACTTTGGAGCCCTGTCGTATTTCAGGGCAACAGTTTAGGGCCACATATGGGGTATCGCCGTACTCGGGAGAAATTGCCTTACAAATCTTGGGGGTCTTTTTCTCCTTTCACCCCTTATGAAAAGGTGAAGTTGGGGTCTACACTAGCATGTTAGTGTAAAAAAAATAAACTTTTTACACTAACATGCTGGTGTTGCCCTATACTTTTCATTTTGACAAGAGGTAAAAGGGAAAAACGCCCCCCAAAATTTGTAACACAATTTCTCCCGACTACGGAGATACCCCATATGTGGGCGTAAAGTCCTCTGGGGGCGCACAACAAGGCCCAGAAGGGAGAGTGCACCATGTACATTTGAGGTGATTTGCACAGGGGTGGCTGATTGTTACAGCGGTTTTGACAAACGCAAAAAAAACAAAACCCCACATGTGACCCCATTTTGGAAACTACACCCCTCACGGAATGTAATGAGGGGTGCAGTGAGAATTTACACCCCACTGGTGTCTGACAGATCTTTGGAACAGTGGGCTGTGCAAATTAAAAATGTTGTACAGCCCACTGTTCCAAAGATTTGACAGACACCAGTGGGGGGTAAATGCTCATTTTATGCCTTGTTACGTTCCTCAAGGGGTCTAGTTTCCAAAATGGTATGCCATGTGGGGGTTATTTTGCTGTCCTGGCACCATATGGGCTTCCTAAATGCGACATGCCCCCCGAGCAAAATTTGCTCTCAAAAAGCCAAATATGACTCCTTCTCTTCTGAGCATTGTAGTTCGCCCGTAGTGCACTTCAGGTCAACTTATGGGGTACCTCCATACTCAGAAGAGATGTGGTTACAAATTTTGGGGGGTATTTTCTGCTATTAACCCTTGTAAAAATGTGAAATTTGGGGGGAAACACACATTTTAGTGATTTTTTTTATTTTTTTTTTACGTATGCAAAAGTCGTAAAACCCCTGTGGGGTATTAAGGCTCACTTTATTTCTTGTTACGTTCCACAAGGGGTCTAGTTTCCAAAATGGTATGCCATGTGTTTTTTTTTTGCTGTTCTGGCACCATAGGGGCTTCCTAAATGCGACATGCCCCCGAGCAAAATTTGCTCTCAAAAAGCCAAATATGACTCCTTCTCTTCTGAGCATTGTAGTTCACTCATAGTACACCTCAGGTCAACTTATGGGATACCTCCATACTCAGAAGAGATGGGGTTACAATGTTTGGGGGGTATTTTCTGCTATTAACCCTTGCAAAAATGTGAAATTTGGGGGGAAACACACATTTTAGTGAAATTTTATTTTTATTTTTTTACATATGCAAAAGTCGTGAAACACCTGTGGGGTATTAAGGCTCACTTTATTCCTTGTTACGTACCTCAAGGGGTCTAGTTTCCAAAATGGTATGCCATGTGGGGGATTTTTGCTGTTCTGGCACCATAGGGGCTTCCTAAATGCAACATGCCTCCCAAAAACCATTTCAAAAAAACGTACTCTCCAAAATCCCCTTGTCGCTCCTTCGCTTCTGAGCCCTCTACTGCGCCCGCCGAACACTTTACATAGACATATGAGGTATGTGCTTACTCGAGAGAAATTGGGCTACAAATATAAGTATACATTTTCTCCTTTTTCCCCTTGTAAAAATTCAAAAATTGGGTCTACAAGAACATGCGAGTGTAAAAAATGGAGATTGTGAATTTTCTCCTTCACTTTGCTGTTATTCCTGTGAAACACCTAAAGGGTTAAAACGCGGACTGAATGTCATTTTGAATACTCTGGGGGGTGCAGTTTTTATAATGGGGTCTTTTGTGGGGTATTTCTAATATGAAGACCCTTCAAATCCACTTCAAACCTGAACTGGTCCATGAAAAATTGTGAGTTTGGAAATTTTGTGAAAAATTGGAAAATTGCTGCTGAACTTTGAAGCCCTCTGGTGACTTCCAAAAGTAAAAACACGTAAATTTTATGATGCAAACATAAAATAGACATATTGTATATGTGAATAAAAAAAAAAATTATTTGGAATATCCATTTTCCTTACAAGCAGAGAGCTTCAAAGTTAAAAAAATGCAAAATTTTCAAATTTTTCATAAAATGTTGGGATTTTTCACCAAGAAAGGATGCAAGTTACCACAAAATTTTACCACTATGTTAAAGTAGAATATGTCACGAAAAAACAATCTCGGAATCAGAATGATAACTAAAAGCATTCCAGAGTTATTAATGTTTAAAGTGACAGTGGTCAGAATTGCAAAAAATGGCCGGGTCCTGAGGTGTAAAATGTCTGGGTCCTTAAGGGGTTAAAAAAAAAAAGTTTTCCACCGGAGTACCTCTTTAAGGCGTCAAAAAGAAGGCCTGGATTGTGGGGAATAGCCCACACCCTATACTTGACCATTCCCAGTAAGAGCCGTCCCGGATTGACCTTCCAAAAACACTGAATAAATTCCGGCTTTTACTTCACCAAGGCCAGGAGCCTTTCCGACCCACATTGCCCATCAACCACCATGCCCTTCACTTTCTCACAACACACACACACACACACACACTTTGGGGGAGATTTATCAAAACCCCTCCAGAGGAAAAGTTGCTGAGTTGCCCATAGCAACCAATCAGATCGCTTCTTTCATTTTTCAGAGGCCTTTTTTCAAAAGTGAAAGAAGTGATCTGATTGGTTGCTATGGGCAACTGGGCAACTTTTCCTCTGGATGGGTTTTGACAGCCGTCACGCTTCCTCCCATAGACTTGTATTGAGGTGGCGGGGTGTGACGTCATGAGGGGGCGGGACTATGATGTCACAAGCTCCCGGCGCCGGCTCCAGGCATTCGGAACATTTTGTTCCAAGCGCTGAGCAGCGGAGTACCCCTTTAAGCCCTTACAAGTCAAGCTATGCAATCATGTGACAAAACTGTCCTGAAGGGGCCTTCAATAGGACTGAGTAATAGACTGTATTATCGTACTAGGAATATTTGTGTTATCAGGACTTCCAGTAAATTATTGACTGCTGACCGTGGGAATTATATAGCTGGCCATTTATTTCAAAGGCCTGCATTTCATACTACTTTCTCTTCGGCAGCCTTTACCTAATTTGTAGCTTAGCTGCAATACCAGACACAGCCTAATAAAAAGAGTGGCACTGTTTCTAGAAAAAAAAAAAAAAAAAACTTTTACAGACACAGACATCTCTTTTCTTTTCTGGAATCTATTCCTCAATAGTGATGAGCGGCATAGGCCATATTCGAATTTGCGATAATTCGCAAATATATGGACAAATATTCATCATATATTTGTTAAATTCACATATTCGTTTTTTTGCGCATATGCGAACATATATATGTGCATATTCACGAATATTGAGCCCTCCCTTCTTTAATGGTATAGGGAACTAATGGGCTAGTGCAGTGGTCTCCAACCTGCGGACCTCCAGATGTTGCAAAACTACAACTCCCAGCATGCATTCTGGGAGTTGTAGTTTTGAAACATATGGAGGTCCGCAGGTTGAAGACCACTGCGGCCTTCGTCATCATCCAGACCCACCCCCCTTTAGTTTTCTACTCACCTCCCCTAGGTGGGAAGGAAGGGTGAGCTGGTCCGGCCATCTATACTGCAGGGACCGTCCGGTGGGGAGGGTTAGTCGTAGTGTTGCTCGCGAATATTCGCAATTCGAATATTATTCGCGAATATCGCATATTCGCGAATTTCGCGAATATAGCGCTATATATTCGTAATTACGAATATTCCTGTTTTTTTTTTTTTTTTTTTTTTCTTCACAGTACACATCACAGTGATCATCCCTCTCTGCTTCCAGCTTGTGTGGTGCAAAGAAGGCTCTAATACTACTGTGTGAGACTGGCGTGCGAAAATTCGCATATGCGAAAATTAGTATATGCTACTTTTCGCACATGCAAACTTCCGCTTATGTTAATTTTCGCATCTGTAAATTTTCGCATGCGTGAATTTTCGCTTATGCGAAAATAAAACGAGAATGTAACGAATATGCGAATATTTGCGAATATATGACGAATATTCGTCCATATATTTGCGAATATTCGCGAATTCGAATATGGCCTATGCCGCTCAACACTAGTTAGTCGTTCCGGGCTGTCCATCTTCACCGGGGGGGGGGGGGGGGGGGGGTTTCGGGGGAACCTCTTCTCCGCTACGGGCCCAGCCCCGGACTACTGACGTTGCCTTGACGATGACGCACAGGGATGTCCCTGTGCATGAACGTCCCTGTGCGTCGCCGTCAAGGCAAAAGGCCCGGAGCGGAAAAGAGGGCCCCCTCGGTGAAGATGGACAGCCCGGAACGACTAACCCTCCCCACCGGACGGTCCCTGCAGCATAGATGGCCCGGACCAGCTCACCCTTCCTTCCCACCGAGGGGAGGTGAGTAGAAAACTAAAGGGGGGGGGGGGTCTGGATAATGACGAAGGCCGCAGTGGTCTTCAACCTGCGGACCTCCAGATGTTTCAAAACTATGACTCCCAGCATGCCCGGAGAGCGGAGGGGATTGAGAAGGGATTGACAGGCAGAGAGTTCACTCGAGTATAAGCCGAGTGGGGTGTTTTCAGCACGAAAAATCGTGCTGAAAAACTCAGCTTATACTCGAGTATATACAGTATTTGCCAAACGATGCTTTATTCCAAGTGTCTATACAGCAGACAGCAAGTCAATAGCTGGAGGTGCGGGGAGCGAGAGTCAAAGCTCTCAGGTGCGGGGGGCGTAACACTAGACATCACTATGAGGTGTACTGTGAACAAAGAAAAAAAAGCCAATATTCGTAATTGCGAATATATAGTGCTATATTCGCAATATTCGCAATTAAAATTCGAATTTTGAATATTTGTAAACAACACTATTCCTCAACAGCCATCACGCCCCCTCCCATAGACTTGCATTAAGGGAGCAAAGTGTGACGTCACGAGCTGCAGGCTCCAGCGTTCGGAACAGTTTGTTCCAAACGTTGAGCAGCGGAGTATTCCAGGGGGAAAAAATGTGTGTATATATATATATATATATATATATATATATATATATATATATATATATATATCAACTGGCTCCAGAACGTTAAACAGATTTGTAATTTACTTCTATTAAAAAATCTTAATCCTTCCAATAATTATCAGCTGCTGAAGTTGAGTTGTTCTTTTCTGTCTGCCAACAGTGCTCTCTGCTGACATCTCTGCTTGTCTCGGGAACTGCACAGAGTAGAAGAGGTTTGCTATGGGGATTTGCTTCTAAACTGGGCGGTTCCCGAGATAGGCATCATCAGGGAGCACTTAGACAGAAAAGAACAACTCAACTTCAGCAGCTCATAAATACTGAAAGGATTAAGATTTTTTTAATAGAAGTAATATACACATCTGTTTAACTTTCTGGAGCCAGTTGATATATATAAAAGAAAAAGTTTTTCCCTGGATAACCCCTTTAAGTCACAGGTAAAATTTGACACCTCAATGCAAAATCTTTTAGCAGGGCCCCTCACATACCATGTAGCAGGTGGATCAACACTTTCTATTAAACAAGTACACGCTGTAGATTTGTCTAAGCTCTAGAAGTAGGTAGGTAGTTCTACATAGATCCTCATGTGACCCCTACATGAAGTACCATGCAGTCCTCCATCGTTTTCTATCAGGGAGGGTAGGCTACATATTTGTTCTGTGTAGGGCTGACAAGCTGAATCATGATGTTATAGAGGACATTGGCGCAGGTTCCCATGAGAAAGCCATCTAATCACAGTCCCTGACTCCCAAAAAGGTCAACTATGTCCAGCGTGTCAACAATAGTCATAGCATTCACTGCTGGGCTCGCGCACTGAAAACATCAATTTTAAGACTTTCCTAATGTGAACTAAGTCGAAATGTAGACACTTGAGATAGGAGAAGGGGGCTGTTTAGTAACAACGTCAATTCGAGGGTCTCTAGGAACAAGAGGACATCTCATGTTCTGATCCATGACCGTCTTCCGTCCTGCAGACCGCGTCCACGAACCTCAGTGCAATGTGTTTGGCATCGTTCGACTACTGGAAAACATTCAGATGTAGAGAGATTAAAATATATATATATATATATCAAAACTTGGGTTTGTGATGTCTGTGAGGATTCTGTGGGAAAAGCTTGTGTTCTGTTTCTAATAGAATTTCCCATGTAATTGAACCTTATTTGACGGAGCCTGAAATATCTGTATTATTGGCAAAACATTGGCAAGTGCAGTATGAAGGAACATGACTTTAAAGGGGTAATCCAGGAAAAAACTTTATATATATATATATATATATATATATATATATATATATATATATATATACAGTGGTCCCTCAACAAACGATGGTAATTTGTTCCAAACGACCCATCGTTTGTGGAATCCATCGTATGTTGAGGGATCCGTGCAATGTAAAGTATAGGAAGCTGTACTTACCTGTCCCCGCCGCTCCGCTCCCGCTGCTGTTCCAGGGGCTCCCGATGCTGTCCCGCTGCTCCGGTGTCTTCTTCGCGATCCTCCGGTGTCTTGCGCATCTTCTGCAGGGTCCGGGCCTCGCTTTCTGGTGACGTTATTACGCTGCTGCGCCGGCGCGGCGTGCGTAGTGACGTAATAACGACGCCGGAAAGCAAGGCCCGGACCCTGGAGAAGATGCGCAAGACACCGGAGGATCGCGAAGTGGACCCGGAGCATCGGGAATAGGTAAGTGAACCTGCTGGGGCACATTACACTGCTATCCGACAGCAGCTTAAGCATTTTGCGCTGTCGGATAGCAGTTAATGCCATGGCCCCAACATATAAAAGCATTGTATGTCGATTTTATCATATGTCGGGGCCATCGTAGGTCAGGGGGTTACTGTATATATATATATATATATATATATATATATATATGTCAACTGGCTCCAGAAAATTTAACAGATTTGTAAATTACTTCTATTAAAAAATCTTAATCCTGCCAATACCTATCAGTTGCTGCATTTGAGTTGTTCTTTTCTTTCTGACAACAGTGCTCTCTGCTGACACCTCTGTCTGTCTCAGGAACTGTCCAGAGCATAACAGGTTTTCTATGGGGATTTGCTTCTACTCTGGACAGCTCCCGAGACAGATGTCATCAGAGAGCAGTTAGACAGAAAAGAACTCAACTTCAGCAGCTGATAAGTACTGGAAGGATTAAGATTTTTTTATAGAAGTAATTTACAAATCTGTTTATCTTTCTGGAGCCAGTTTATATATATATATATATATATATATATATATATATATATATATATATATATATATAAGTTTTTTTTTTCTGGAATACCCCTTTAAAGAATGGCTTGCTCCATAGAATTTAGGTTGTATAAGGCTAGCCTCTCACTAGCTTTGGCCTCCCATGGTATACGTTAAAGGGGTACTCTGGTGGAAAACTTTTTTTTTAATTTTTTTATTTTTTTAAATCAACTGGTGCCAGAAAGTTAAACAGATTTGTAAATTACTTCTATTAAAAACTTGGCCAATAAAAGGGTATGAGAAGGTTTAAAGGGGTACTCTGGTGGAAAACCTTTTTTTTTTTTTTTTTTTAAATCAACTGGTGCCAGAAAGTTAAACAGATTTGTAAATTACTTCTAATAATAAAAAAAAAATCTTAATCCTTCCAGCACTTACTAGCAGCTGTATACTATAGAGGAAATTCTTTTCTTTTTGGATTTCTCTTCTATCACGACCACAGTGCTCTCTGCTGACCTCTGTCCATTTTAGGAACAGTCCAAAGTAGCATATGTTTGCTATGGGGATTTTATCCTACTCTGAACAGTTCCTAAAATGGACAGCAGAGGTCAGCAGAGAGCACTGTGGTCCTGG